>NW_022639497.1:1849154-1856262 GCF_010583005.1 Odontomachus brunneus
TCTGTCACATGAAAAAAAATATTATTATTGCATAAAAAATAATTTGTCAAAAAATAAAAAATTTTGTGTGAAAATAAAATGTGTGAAAATAAAAAATAAAATGTGTGAAAATAAAAAATACAAAAAAGTATATGATTATATAAAAAAAAATTATCTATCAAAGGAAAGATCTATTCGAAATTATTGTGACAGAAATGCATTGTTAATTAAAGAATTTAGTAGAAACAGAATAAAAAGAGAAGAAGTGCCAGTGCTCCAAAATATAGAAGACAATGACAGCATGACAAATAAAAATAACTAAATATTTTTAAATCTGTAAAAGAAATTTTTTCTGTAGTATATTATAATAATAAATGTTAATTTTTATGTAACAATATGAAGTTAATCTCAGTATTTTTAGTAATATTAAAAAAGCTAATATTAAAATAAAATATTAGTCTATATTTCATCATATACTTCATAATTAATGTCATCTTCATATTCATTATCATCATTAAAATCTTTGGTATTATTTGAACTTTTAAATTCTTTTCTTTCTACGCAATACAAATTTTTAGTATTATGCAGTTCCAAGTGTCTAGAATCAACTTGGAAAGTGCTACAATCTACATTATGAGCCTGAAAGCTGGATCGTATTTTACAAATTGAGTCTAAAGAAGTGATACTAATAGAATTCCTCTTTTTATTCTTGACATCAGTGACGATGGAAAAAATCCTCTCTGCTTCAGCATTAGAATGTGGAAGAGATAAAACGCCATGTACTAATTTTTCTAAATTTGGAAAGAACGGTTCATTATTACAATTTTTTTTCTCAAAAATAGTGTTCCACATTTCAAGAATTTCGAAATTGGCTAAAACAATTTTATTCGCGTCATCAAATTGTGAAGGTAAAATTTGCCATTCATTACATAAAGTCGTAATATCAGATATACCGAAACGTTTTGCTACATTCGTTAAATTTGGAAATAAGACTCTATTTTCCTCATGCAAAGCTATTTCGGGATCTAAAAATTTTAATTCGCGCAAGATTTCATCATTGTATGGAAAACGATGTAGCATTTCTTGCATCGCGGTAATATAAAATTGTAGACAATTCGACTTTATTTCTATATAAAAATCTGGACATTCTGCTAAGAGAAATGACTCACAGTCTGAACCAACATTGATACAATTAACTGGTAAAAAGTTTTCCGGATTTAAAATATTATCAGAAATATTATTTAAAACATTACATATCAAAAAATTTTTTCCTATCTGTTTCATTAACTGCTCACAATTTTCAGCAATTTTATAAATTAAGATTTGTCTCGACTGATGCAAAGCATTAAAACTATTAAAAAAAGTTAAAGAATACTTCAAAAACAACATGTATGCTTTAATAATTTTATTGTTTAAAGAATTAGAAATTAAATGTGCCGAGTTATTTTTATGTTCAAAAGATTCCAGGTTGAAGTAATGTTTCAAAACTTCCCAATTATCGAGAAGTCTCTCAACACACTTTTGTAAGACGAGCCATCTTGTACCTGATAATTTCAAAATTTTTCTTGATGCTACTCCAAAAAATGTTTGAAACTCATACAGAATAGCTGATCTTTTAGCACTGCCAGAAAAATATGTAGCAACTGCATGTAAAAGATTTTCACAAGAATCCGGCAATTTTGCACAAGCTTTACTTGCGATAAGAGCTGAGGAATGGCATATACACTTTAATACAATGAGGGCCGGTACCTCTTTCTTTAATCTACTCTTGAAAGAATTATTATCACCTATCATAACTGAAGCATTATCAGAAGCCATTCCTACAATATTCGACATTGGTATCCTCTTACTTTTAAAACACTGTTCAAACGCAGAATATAATTTTTCTGCGGAACAATCTGTTGCATCTAAAGAAACTAATTCTAATAACTGTGTAATAACTGTTTTATTTTCTATAGAAAAATATTTAACTAAAATGCAAAGCATTTTATCATTTGTAATACTTGTACTTTCATCTAGTAAAATGGAAAATTTATTATTTAATAAATTATTAATAAGTTTCTCACTTTCGCGTTTAGCCAAAATATTTGTAATAATTTGCCTACACTTTGTCCGTGACAATGTTAGATCTTTAGCTATCTGTGAATCTGTAAAAATATTTTTTAGCAAAGGAACCATGTCATTAACTACTTCAAAAGCTATATTATGTGTTGCATAAAAGGCAGCTAATTTTATCTCAGCTATTTTTACTTTAGTAACATGGTCCACGTAAATATTATTATGTTTAACAGGCAATAAAACAGATAGAGTGATATTACGACTCTTCATATTTTCTACATGTTTTTCTGTTTTAGAATGTGAAATTAAATTTGATTTTCCGCATATTAATATCTTATTACAAGCTGTGCAGAGAGCTTTTTCATCGTTTTCATGCGATGCCAACCAATCTTTGAAAATATTCATACTTAACCATTCATATTGAAATTTATTTCTCACACATTTCCTCTTCTTTTTCTCAATGCCACTTGATGACGAAGGCTGTTGTTGATCCATTTCTTTCTTTAATATGGCACTTTTTTCTTTAATTAACTTAATATTATAATTGCACTTTTCTTTATCACAATATCACTTTATATCACTTTATATCACAATATCACTTTATATTAAAATTGCACTTTTTATCACATTTTATTTATTAATATATACTATATATACTTATTATCACATTTTACATAACTATACTAATTATTATAACTATATTAATTATACTAATTTATTATTATGTCATTTCACTACCTATCTAACCTAACCACTCCCAGGCAAACAACACAGACAGACGGCCGAGTATTTTCTGCATGTCCCTTAAGAACCCCCTATTAGTGCCTAACGCCGTCATTGGAAACTGCTTACGTCGAGCTGCTACGTCACTTCACGCATGCGCACAAGGGCTTCTGTCTATATAGAAAATATCGCGAACTGCCAGCACTGCCTTCGGAGGGGTATATCCGCGAGATCGATCCGCGTTCCCCGGCCCTGGAGGATGCGTCATCGGCTACTCCGGCGCACTCTATTTTATCGCTCCGACCAACGGAACCGACTCGGCTCACGTCAGATGGCGGTTGCTGTGCCTTTAAACGCGTGTCTGACCAAGCGACTTCCTTCAATAAACACAGTGCTGGTATTAATTGCCGCATCAGCTAATAAATCTGAGTACTCGCATCAAGCGTTTTCGGCCAGCACGGCCGCTGACTATAACTCCAGATGACTCTTCCCACTCACGTTTCAATTCATCTGACGTTAGTCCACGATTTTTCAAACAGATTCTACCGAGGAAGAAGACTAATTGAACGAATTTCGTGTTACGATTTAAAAGCAAGCGAATCTTTTATTCGAATGTTTCTTCAAGTTTAATGTTATCATTTTTTGAAAGCAAGAAGGAGCAGATTAGAAATTAGGGGAAGGATGTTCTCTAAGACTTCTTATTAAAAAAAAAAGATTGAGTTCTTAGATTATTATATATAAGTACTGAATATAGTGAAATATCTGGATGAAATGAAATATCTTTGCTGTGGCACACCCATATTTCTCATTAAATCAGTATCCATACGGAAACCGAGAGCTGGCGATTGTCATACGTAAGGTAAAAGTACCAATGCTCGGACGTATATCTAAACACTTCTGAACATTCTTTTTGTTTTAGTCCTCATATACAAACATTTAAACTTACAACACAAAATGTATAAATATTGTGTATGTAAATATATTCTATGTTAACAGTTTAAATATTCGTGTTTAAAACTCAAAACAATAAGAATGTCCAGGATTTTAAATACGTGTCCAGGGATTAGTATCTTTACCTTAATTTGTTTGCGCGTTACGCGAGTGAGCGTTATTCTTCGGCGACTCCCTTCGCGCGTCTTATACACGTTTCAAATGTTATTAGACGCTCCGCGAGAAAGCAATCGACGCATGGATCATCTCCGTTCGTGTTCGGCGTTAATAAATCGCGCGCAATTACAACGCGATCGCGCGAGATGAACCGCGGATGGCATCGCGCGCGCGCGTGGTTTTAATAAACTGGTTTTAATAATGTTCGGGATTTTTGCCGCTCGCCACTGCGGTTGAAACCGGAGCGGCGCGCATTCCGCGACGGTGCCGAGCAGAGCGATGCGCGATCGGCGACATTAAAGATAATAGGGGAAGGAAATTCTCGCGAGATCCGGGATAAGATCTGGAGCGCGAGTATCCGCATATCGAAAATTACAACGGACGCTCTTCGTCTTTGTGCCGCGTCCGCGTCCGGTGATCCGTCGATTTAGAAAATAGCCGCTGTTAAGGCCCGGCTGGAGAATACGCGCCTACACTCTCTCGTCGATGATAATAAACGACGCGAACTCTGTCGAAACGATCTGTTTTGTCATTTTGTTTTCGTTGCTGGGAGAAACGACGGGACTCGGCGCGAGGATCTAGAAGGCTTGGAAAATCATTTTTCCGCCGCAAAATAAGCATGTGTTACGCGCGAAAAATTGAAGTTGATCAAGAAGAAATTAAGGGACTCCCTTCAAAATATAACACACTTTTTCCATCATCTGAAAGTGTGTGCGTTGCGCGTGCATTAGTAAGTCGAGAGGGAATCCTACATCAACAGAGGGTTGGCACCCCGTACCAGATGCATTTTTTGAGTAGCCCGCCAGTGGACGAGGTGGCCGAGAGGTTAAGGCGTTGGATTGCTAATCCAATGTGCTCTGCACGCGTGGGTTCGAATCCCATCCTCGTCGAGCAATTTTTTTCCACGCCCAAATAAAAATGAAATTTACACTAAGTATGTACCTGAACACCGATGTGCCATCACAGGTAGCGACGTTCAAGCTGGAAATAAGAAGAAACTAGAAATTGAAAACGCGAAGCAAAACTAGCGAAAATATCTTTCATATATTTTTATATATTTATCATATATTTATCATATATATTTGTTTAGTTAAATCTTAATTAATAATATATACGTGTGTAGATGTACATATATATTAGTTCGATGGACAATTAGAAAACTTATAACAATGTTACAAACATAGACAATCTCTTGTTATGGTCAAACCTACTCTGGAAGGCACTTGATTTAGCTCCTGGATTCGTTAATTAATTGTATTTAATTCATAAATTAATAATTAGTTACTGGCAGTAACGTGGCTTGCAAAAGCGATTTCTCCGTTCGAGACTTCTGAATTATTAGTCGAAACGATATATGTGATTAATACGTGGGCGAACACACAGACACAGAGGAGGATCGTCAACGAGCGCGCGAGATCTTCTTGGTCTTGTCGTTCTCAATGGGGGGCGGCGGTCCTTTGGCACTTTGGTGTCGGTTATACACGCTGCAAAAAGCGACAGGTGACGAAATGCTCCCTCGTTTATGCTAGCCGATCGACAATTACGTTCAACTTATCAACTTAATCCTCTCGAATCGCATACGACGAACTGTCCGCGAGAAAATGATGCGCACGCGATTCGAGACGACTAACGTGGCCGTTGATCGTTTTTGAAGATCGTCGGAACGATCAGAACCAAAAGGTACCTACTATCGATAAGTTTCCGACCGGATGTAGTCCATAACGTGAGATATGCCCACTTGCAGCTGATCGCCGATCGGGGTGACCCACGGATTGAACTCCATCCGGAACACCGCCTTGTTACCCACCAGATCCAGATTCCCTGCAAAAGCATCCACTTATACACTTATCCATTCCATCGTAACCATCTATCTCTCTCTATCCATCTATGTATTTATCTATTTACTCCAATGAGGCAAGAAGTGCCCTAAAATCCTAAATATGCTTAGGACGTTCTAAGACACTCTTCACGCGTTTTAGACACGTTCAGGATGATTCTGAGATGCCTTATGCTACACTAAGAGAAAAAATTAATGAGAGTAATATTAAAGGAAATATTTAATTAGTGAGTACTAACAGCGTATTTACTTATATCAATATATAAGATATTTCTCACAATAAGAAAATATATATTATCTTAAAATTTTAAGGGAACTTTATTTTTTTTATAGAAACAATTATTTATTCTATTTAAATAAAAGAATTTAAATTTAAGTAAATATACTATGTTGGTATCCACTAAAGTAAATATTTACTAATTTTTAGATATTTGTTCTCTCAGTTTATTTGAGTATTTATCTGTCTATCTGTCTTATCTACCTATTTCGGGCGGCAACACCGTCAAACGATTGCCCTGGATATGCAGTTCCCTGAGACGAGTCAGCTCCCCGATCTCTTTCGGCAACTCCACCAGATCGTTCTCCCTCAACACGAGCTAAAAACAGATATAGATCGAAGAATCCACGCGGAAACGAATCTTCTTCACAAAGAATGAAGGAAAATGAGAAAAAGCCGTGAAAGGAAGAAGTCTCGTAAGAGATGCTTACAATTTGGAGATTCTTTAGCTGGCCGATTTCAGGCGGCAGATATTCGAAATCGTTGTCAGCCAGATAAAGAGCTCGTAAGGTCTCTGAAGAGAAGAGAAAAGTCAAAACACACGAAGCTACGGCCGATCAATCCTAACGATTATGACTGACCCATCATGAAGAAGTTGCCAGGCAGATTCTTCTCGCTAAGATTATTGTACGTAAGATCCAACACCTCGAGGACCGGAAACGCACCGAAGCCGCGGGGAAGCACGTCTAACCGGTTCATTCTACAGTTCGAAACGAGAACTTAAGTGTTCGTCGCAACAAATTAATTAATAAGATACGCGTTTCACGAAAGTCGTTTACCGACCCTACGTTGAGGATTCGCAACTTCGGCATTTGCGACAACGAGATGGGCAGCTCGGTGATGTGATTGTTGAAGAGATTCAGTATCTCCAGGTTGACCAGATTTGCAAGACCCGGTGGCACCGCTGCGATCGGAAAGTAAACGTTGGCGTGAATAATCGATTCGAGCGGCAACGCAGCGTTAATGTGTCGCTTGCGGAGGATTACGTCAGGATAGAACTTTACCTTGAATTTTATTGTGACTTAGCGTCAGCCTCGTTACATTGATCATGTTCACTGAAACATAGCAACTGGTAAAGCCCGGCTTCACCTCGGATTGGAAAGTTCGTCATATAATAAGATAAAAAA
>NW_022639497.1:1856272-1859180 GCF_010583005.1 Odontomachus brunneus
ATCTCGGCTAAAGAAATTTAAAATGGTTCGTATCTCAGCTATCCCGATTTTGTCAAAGTTATTTAATTATATCTTGAATTCAATTTTATTTCTTATGCATTTTTGTCGATAATAGAAGCGAGAACATTAAAAAGCTATAAACTGCCCGTGAAACTCAAAGTACGCCAAAATTAAAAATATGACCAAAATATTCTTTGTACTTCTATATTTGTACCAAATTAGAATGAAATCGGAGTGCACTTTTTGCGTAGGTTTACTTGTAAGCCGTAACTACATATTTTTGTTGCGTCAAACAAAACTTTGATTAATCAAAAAATTTGCTCGAATTCCAAAGAAGTGTTTGGTTGATTCAACCAAATCTTCTTTCTGTGTGTGATTAATGTATGGATGTTTACTTTATTTATCGTTCGCGCACAACTCCCGAGTTGTCAAAGTTTAAATGGACAGCGCGAGCGCGCGTGCGCCGGCACACCCACGTGGTCGGGACGAGAAATGGCCGCGGACGCGGTCGCTCACTCGCTCGCTCCAAAAAACCAGCCGCGACAAGTTGCCTAATTTGGTGATCGGCGCGTGAAGATGTCGGATGGACTCACACAATCCCGGCATCTCCTCGAACGTCGCGACGCCCTTGTCCGCGAGATCCAGCTCGGGATTCTGGATCTCCCGCGCCTCGTCCAGCACCTTCTTCGCTTTTGACATCTTCCCCGCAGGAATACACGACACTGGCGCGGCCTGATTCATTGCGCGGCAGCACACACGTCGTCGGAGGGGTATATCCGCGAGACCGATCCGCGTTCCCGGCCCTGGAGGATGCGTCATCGGCTACTCCGGCGCACTCTATTTTATCGTCCCGACCAACGGAACCGACTCGGCTCACGTCAGATGGCGGTTGCTGTGCCTTTAAACGCGTGTCTGACCAGGCGACTTCCTTCAATAAACACAGTGCTGGTATTAATTGCCGCGTCAGCTAATAAATCTGAGTACTCGCATCAAGCGTTTTCGGCCAGCACGGCCGCTGACTACGACTCCAGATGACTCTTCCCACTCACGTTTCAATTCATCTGACGTTAGTCCACGATTTTTCAAACAGATTCTACCGAGGAAGAAGACTAATTGAACGAATTTCGTGTTACGATTTAAAAGCAAGCGAATCTTTTATTCGAATGTTTCTTCAAGTTTAATGTTATCATTTTTTGAAAGCAAGAAGGAGCAGATTAGAAATTAGGGGAAGGATGTTCTCTAAGACTTCTTATTAAAAAAAAAAGATTGAGTTCTTAGATTATTATATATAAGTACTGAATATAGTGAAATATCTGAATGAAATGAAATATCTTTGCTGTGGCACACCCATATTTCTCATTAAATCAGTATCCATACGGAAACCGAGAGCTGGCGATTGTCATACGTAAGGTAAAAGTACCAATGCTCGGACGTATATCTAAACACTTCTGAACATTCTTTTTGTTTTAGTCCTCATATACAAACATTTAAACTTACAACACAAAATGTATAAATATTGTGTATGTAAATATATTCTATGTTAACAGTTTAAATATTCGTGTTTAAAACTCAAAACAATAAGAATGTCCAGGATTTTAAATACGTGTCCAGGGATTAGTATCTTTACCTTAATTTGTTTGCGCGTTACGCGAGTGAGCGTTATTCTTCGGCGACTCCCTTCGCGCGTCTTATACACGTTTCAAATGTTATTAGACGCTCCGCGAGAAAGCAATCGACGCATGGATCATCTCCGTTCGTGTTCGGCGTTAATAAATCGCGCGCAATTACAACGCGATCGCGCGAGATGAACCGCGGATGGCATCGCGCGCGCGCGTGGTTTTAATAAACTGGTTTTAATAATGTTCGGGATTTTTGCCGCTCGCCACTGCGGTTGAAACCGGAGCGGCGCGCATTCCGCGACGGTGCCGAGCAGAGCGATGCGCGATCGGCGACATTAAAGATAATAGGGGAAGGAAATTCTCGCGAGATCCGGGATAAGATCTGGAGCGCGAGTATCCGCATATCGAAAATTACAACGGACGCTCTTCGTCTTTGTGCCGCGTCCGCGTCCGGTGATCCGTCGATTTAGAAAATAGCCGCTGTTAAGGCCCGGCTGGAGAATACGCGCCTACACTCTCTCGTCGATGATAATAAACGACGCGCCGGTATTTTGCTTCCGCGATAAACTGCTAGATTAATGTCGCTCGCGGAGCGAGTCTCGTACCGAAATTATAAAAATTCGACGTTTGATTATGTCATCGAGGTAACTGTGAGCTGTTCTTCCTCAACCCGTTCTTCGCGACCGGGAATCGTGAGTCCATTTTAGGGAGGAGAACGAGAGTCCCTGCTCTGAACGCGTATCGGATACTAAACAAGCCTTTCCGATTTTCAAGCTGAAACAACATTCCACTTAACGCGCGTTTCAGAAAAACTTGGAATTAAAAGGGCATATCAACGTTCGTTACGTGTTCCTAATAAGACTTCTGATACTTTTCTCTGAAATAGACTCGCTAAATATGACAATATTTGTTCGCTATGCGTCTATAATAGGGCTCCTGTAACCGTATTCTGAATGTATAGCGAATACGAAACGTATCTTTCTGATTCTCAAGCTGAAACAACTTCTCACAAGCTGTAAAGGAAGCGGAACTTGGAATCAGACAGCCACGTTTAACATTAAACATGCGCCTGGGACAAACTTCCAGATATGATTTTTCCTGATGTATATGCTGCGAAAATCGTTCATCATCAAGAGAACGGAGCGAAATATCGTAGCGATACGATTTCCCACCTACAAGCGGAATGTGCAGATAATTGGGTGAGAGAGAGAGAGGGAGAGGGAGAAGGAGAGAGAGAGGGAGAGAGGGAGAGAGGGAGAGAGAGAGAGAGAGAGAGAGAGAGAGAGAGA
>NW_022639497.1:1860793-1867784 GCF_010583005.1 Odontomachus brunneus
GAGAGAGAGAGAGAGAGAGAGAGAGAGAGAGAGAGTTATCGAGGGATCGTGGGTAGCATTTCCGAAAACTATAAATATCTCGACGGCGGCGATGATCTGGCGAACGGCCGGCCGGCTCTCGCTTCCTCCACGTGCCTGACGTCGTTTTCTCCGTTATCGGCGAGCAGGCCGCGGTAACAGGGGCAGGCTAAAAGTACGAGGAGAGTGTGGCGCCAAACAGCACCCGAGGGCTCGTAAGGTTAGCGACCTTGGCGTGCACGTAAAGGCAAAGGACAGGACAGGCAGGCCGCCGCCGCCGCCGCTGCCGCGGCCGGGTGGTGCACGGGGGGGAAAAGGCGGCCCACCTCTTCGAGCATCCATCATTGCTATCCAGCAATCAGTGCCAAGCAACATTATCGGTCAATTTACTGACGCCGTGACCGGTCTCGCCGCGCCGCACCGGCGCGGAAAAAGCAAATCTCGTTACCGCAACGAGGGAGAGAAAGAGAGAGAAAGAGAGAAGCATTCCGCCTTTCCAAACGCGCAACGCAACGCAATGTAACGCAATGTAACGCAATGCAACGCGACGCGATGCAACAACTGTCCTCCGCACAATGATCCCTCGTAGGGAGGAAACGCAAGCTACACAATATAATCGTTCTTCGCTCAGAGAAGGTGACATGATGGTAGCAACTGTATAGGTGACAACTATACAAGTCTTGCATGGAGAATTCATGTGTGTACAGTTTAACAAACTATTATGTACGCTGAGAGAGCAAATAGTTTATTTGACGGAAAAATTTATTTGACGGATACCAATAACATATTTACTCATACTAATATAAAATGTTTGTCAAATAAGAAAATGTACATTTGTTTTTAGGGAAACCTTGGCTCTTCACGAAAGAAATTGTTGGCTCTATTTGAATAAAAGAGTTTAGTAATCTGAATAGAAATATGTTATTAGTACCAACCACAAATAAATATTTAGATATTTCTCCTCTCAGTGTAGTTATTACGATTGAAACTGAGTGGTTACGAAATCCCCATATAATTACTATCTGATTCTCGTAACTATTCAGCTTCAGTTGCAATTACATAATAATTTGTTAAACAGGACACATTAATTCTACACACAAGACTCGTGTATACAGTTACCACTTGTTGTTTCCTCAGAGCGTTCTAGAATTGAACGGAAATTTAATAGTTTTGACGAATTTGGCATTGAGATATTTCTTAGTCGTCAGAATCTGAAGCGAAAAAAATGAGGCCGCTCTTTTGCAAAGAAAACGACACAATTCTGTGAAGCGCAATTTAAGAATCGAACCACACCGGAGTCTATTCATATCCGCGTCGATCATCGGTTTCGTTTGCAACTTTCATTAGCGGTCAAGAACATTTTTATCTCGCTGTCGTCTTTTCATCGCGACGAAAATTGCACGTCGTTCGGGAAATCGCGTAACGCGCGTCGCACGTCTCGAGACAAGTTTAACGCAGCGGCGGAGGAAGGAAGAACACGTGTGCGCGGGCGCACGTGCGTTCGCACGCGTGCACGAGCTACACGGGGAGACGCGAGGGTGGATGGATAAGGGGCGAGAGAGGAAAGAGAGAAAGAGAGCGCGAAGAGGAGCGAGAGAGACGGAAAAAGAAAGAGAGAGAGAGAGAGAAGCGTGCAGGCTCTGCCATCCGCGAAGAATATTCAGTGCAAAGTATAAAAGCCCGTTAT
This sequence comes from Odontomachus brunneus, assembly GCF_010583005.1. Lineage (NCBI taxonomy): Eukaryota > Metazoa > Arthropoda > Insecta > Hymenoptera > Formicidae > Odontomachus > Odontomachus brunneus. The sequence goes on from NW_022639497.1 coordinate 1,862,499, forward strand.
GCTCGGCGACCAGTGTGTGCTTGCACACGTGTGCGTGTGCATTAGTATAGTGCACGCTATAAATAGATGTAGCAAACCGCAGAGATTCTAAGTACCCCGCCTCCTTTCATACGCGACCGCGGTCGATAGCGCGCGGACGAGCGGAAAACTCGCCAGTATCTTTTGCGGATCGCGCCTCGAAATTGAGGAAGCAATGAAACAAAATTAATTAATTGCAAGTCGACAATGCGGAGGAGAGAAAGTGCGAGAGGAAGAGAGGGAGGGAGGGAAAGAGAGAGAGAGAGAGAGAGAAATTATGCGCTCGGGGAAAAATCGCAAAAAAAGGAAAAGACAAATATGATAGTATATAGAAAAAATCGATAGAAAAATATGATAGTATATAGCAAAAATCGATAGAAAAAAGAAATTAGAAAAATAGAAGAAAAGAAGTTAGAAAAAGGGAGAGAGGGGAAAATAGCGAAAAACTCGTTTGGGTATTTCATCAGCGCGTCTTATGAATGCAACAGAAATTGCGCTGGCGCGCCAAGTAAATGTGCGATTAACGTTCAGAGAGAGAGAGAGAGAGAGACAGAGAGAGATAGACAGAGAGACAGAGAGAAAGAGACAGACAGAGAGAACGACAATTTTGTCGGATTAATTGGATCGATTCCGCGGGACCGTCGTTACCAAAATAAACGAGTTTCAGTGGCGACGCGTCGCTCCGCGTAACGAAGATAGCGCGAGCTTTGACAAGCGTGATGCGCGCCGGGAAATGGCTCGTCGCGGTCAATCGCGGAACTTCGCGAGGGAGTTTCACCGGAGATTGATAATCGACGGTGACGAGCGAGCTCGACGGCAGGCGGCGGAGGCCGCGGTCGAGCTGAAGCGAGACGCCCGAGGATGTCCCCTCGAATCTATGCTTCCTGTGCCACTTCCCAGAAACGAAGCGCGTCCGCGAGCCCCGCGTGTTAATAAGGCGTCGATGTAACCGTGCAATTTCAAGTGCCATTTTCACGGCGCGCGAGCCGTTATGAGATACCGGTGCAGCCGACCGACCGACCGACCGACCGACCGACCGACCGACCGATGCCGAGCAGCTTCTGTTTTCGGCAATGAGGATGTCAGACGAGTTACGACACCGCCGGCAGGTGTCGGTTGCAGGAAGAGGCCGCGAGCTACCTCGTTTCCTTCTTTTCGCGGCGCGCGCCGTCATCGATCGCTTCGACGTGAGCACGTTGTCGTCGTCGTCATCGTCGTAAAGCGAATCTGACAAATTCTCTCTGATCTCTGGATTTTTCTTAACTTATTGCAGCACTCGCGAACATCATGAGAAACTACTCACGTCTGAGACAGATTTTAACATGTAGAACTCTATCCGAAGCAGTAAAACATTTTTTAGTCAAGTCCCAAAAACCCATAATTTCTAAATCACTTCCAGATTTTTTAAAATCTATTTTTTTCATTTTAAATCTGCGATTCTCTCGAGTAAAACGAGTTCTCTCGTTGAATTTCGCAGATTGAGCTGCGAATTCCACGATCTCCCGGACTCCGAGATTCTCGTCGTCCGAAGAAGCTCCGGAGGGGTCGCCCGCGACATCCGAGCGATAACGGGCTTCGAGGCTGCGAAATAAGCGGCGTAACAATGTAAGCATCCCGCGGGCTCGCAGCCGAACGTGATTCGAGCCAGCCGCGCGGTGGAGGCTGCAAGGCCGCGAGTGTGATCTCTTCAAGGGCTTCAAGGTCAGCGATACAATCGACGATGCTGAGGGCGACGAGGGGCCAGGCGGAGAAGACGGTCGGAGTACGGAGCGAGGGACGGTGAGGGAGGAGGGGGAGGCGGGAGGTGACCAGTTCGTTGCATAATTGCGTCACGTTGTCCGGGAATCACTGCCCTGGACGTGCACACTAGCCGTTTTGCAAAAACTCGCGGCAAACTGGATTCCCTTCGCATGTGTCTGTGTGTGTGTGTGTGTGTGTGTGTGCGTGCGCGCGTGTGGTACTTCGTACACGTGTCACGTACACAAGCGCACACATGCATATGCACGCGAGCGCGCGGAGAACGCGAAGAGGCATAACCCTCGAGACTACGGTGGATGAAAGGTCTCCGGTAATGTTATATATTACGATAACTAAGTCCTACGAGAGTCGGAAAATGCTCCTTCCTAAAACACACGGCAATATTAATATCGTGTTTATTCACGGCGCGCTCCGACCACGCGGGGTTTTCAAGGCTTCGTTTTAACTGTCTCCAGATGCTGCAGCTCTTGATACTGTTTATAAAGCTCTCTTTCATTCCATCTCAACGCTATTCCTATTCCCCATTTCCTGCAATGTCTTAAATGAAGAAGAGATAAGGCTAGTAAGAGCCAAACGCGGGAGATGCGAGAATGTTTAATAAATAAATTGGACGACAAATTTAATACTTAAATTATGGGGGACATATAATAATATTTATACTGAAAGTTAATAAAAATATACGTGGTGCAAATAACACGTGGAGAAAAACAATATTGTATAGGAATTCAATACTGAATCTGGCACATCAGATTTATGTGCGGACCAACTATATTGTTTTTCCCATGGGGATTAATTAATATCACTATTAATAATTGAGATCCAGAAAAGGTTTGACGTAGAATATAGATTCATTATACTCGTTGCAAGTCCGGAAAAATATTCGATGCGTGCGTTAACGCGGTCTCGAATATTACATTATCCTCCCGTAATTTCAATGTTCGCGCCAATACACGCGTTCAGTTCTTACTTATCTCTTCTTCGTTTAAGTTGTGTGTGCATATATATTATAATATACTCACAAAATATAGTTTCCTAACACAGGATGTCCTATTGTAAACAAGCCAACCGAATATTTCGAAAACTAAGCCCGATAGCCAACAATGTTTCAGACAAAACTTATGGGGTTTTCTGCGAGAAGGAGTCTCGCGCTTTAGAAATCAATTCCCGATTCGTCAGGTACATTCTCGCATCTGTCTTCGCTCTTCTTAACGACATCTTACAAACGCTCTTTTTTCTCACCCAATCGAACACTCCGCTCGAGAGATCGAGGCCCGTTCGTTGCCGCGGTTAATGATTTCAGGTCCGAGCCCTCGCGTCATAATTCATCGTGCGCTCATGAGTCCCTCGTAACCGCGATTTTTTTGCGGGACGCTTCGCGAGCGGCTCGCGAGCGGCTCGCGAGCGTTCGCACACGGACGTCGTAATTCGTGTCCGTTGCTCGCAGGCCGGAACGATTAAATGATACGAACGATTAGACGGCCGGTCGGCCGCGGCGCAGCGGCCGCGCATGCCGCGCCGCAACGTGAAATTATTAGCGCTGGCGCCAGTTATCTCGTCTACCCTTTGCCGTCGCGCTCTTTTCCTCTCCTCCTCCTCCTCCTCCTCCTCGTCCTTCTCTTTTTTCCCCTCCTCTTAGCGGGGGGAGACGCGAATTCGCCGCGCCTGTCACTCACTCCTTCGCGCGCTTCTTTACGCGGAACTTTCTTGCCGCTTTCTTCCATCCTCTTTTTCTCCTCCGCCTCCTTTTTTCACGCGACTCTGTCAATTTCGCACGCGGTTAGATAACGTCCGCCGAGTACACCGCTCTTCCGCCTATGACGGTGTCAAGGCTGGCGGGGGTCCTTACTTGTTTATCCGACCGCGCTCGCGTTTACCGCTAAACGCGACCGTCGACGATCTTCGGCCTGACGCGCGCTGAAGCGCGTCTCTTAATTGATCAGCTGGACTTCGTGATATACGATTGTCGAGTTAAATGGCAGCTGCCGCGAGAGTAATCGCTGAGAATTACAACCGTGCGTATAGCGATAGCAGCGCGCGCGGCATTCCGCCAAGTAACGTCGACGCGCAACTCCGGCACGGCGAGTCGGCTCTCGTCGGCTTTCCCCCGCCCTCTCTCACCTGGCCGCGTTAATTACTTATCAATTTACGAGCGACGGCGATTGAGAATAATCGACGATGCGGATAGCTCGCAAGAAAAGAGAGAGAGAAAGGCGGGAGGAAGAGGAGGACAAAGAAAGAGAGAGAAAAAAAGCAGAATCCGCGACTTCGTATGCGCGGCAGCGCATCTTCAAGCGCGCGCGCGCGTTACGAGACGGATTTATTCATTCGCCGTTTATTTATTACGCAAGCCGCTCGGCCGTGCTTTACGATTAATACGCTCGCGTCGTGGCGCCATTATTAAAACGTTGCGCGGCTTGTCTAGGATAAATGATCGCCGCGCATAAATTCGCTCCGTCGACTTTGAGCGCGCGCGAACGCGGATTTACATAAGAGTGCGCAGCATAGCGCACCGGCGACGGCGGCGACAGCCGTCCCCCGATCGATCGATGCGCGTGGCGCGAACGATAAAAAAAAGGGAGAGAGGAAAAACGAGGGGAAATAAAAAGGAAACGAAATAATTAGCATAGAGACTCCCGTGCGCAATTAAACGCACGTGCGTGCCAGTTACGCGCGAGCGATCAAGCCGCGACGCCGACGCGTAAAACCCGTCCATTGTCATTGCATGCGGTTAATCGCCGCTAATTTTCCATCGCCGCTCGGCGAAAAGCCGTGAACGACGCACGGGGGTCTGCCGGTGTCTTGAATTACTTCTGCGTCAGAGGCAATTGCTCCGCACGCTCTCTTCTCGACAACAAGATTGCTGTACAGCGTTGAGCAATAATCGCTTGAATGTTTCTTCGACTGTAAAATAATCGGTAAATCAATAATCGAAATTAATCGACATATAATCACGTGTAAAACCGAAAGTAATTTCATCGATTGATGAAATTGATTATTAGGCAAACGTGATTGATTATACAATGGTCGGCGTACGTGAGTACATTAATCGATTGAAATTTTTCAAGACTAAAATAATCGACAAATAGATACTCGAAATTAATCCATCGTCATGTGTAAAATCACAAATAATTTTATCGATTGGTGAAATTAATTATTAACCAATTGTGATGTGTGATTTTGATTACATACCGATTAACAATTAATTTCATCAATCGATTACACACGACGATTTTGCATATAATAATTGATTAATTTTGACTCTCGATTCGTCGCTTTTATTTTAGTCAGGAGAAATTTTTCATCAGTCAACACCCACCACTTGTGTGAGTGCGTGTGACGACCGCGTTGACAGCTCAGGCGCGAATTCCGCGACGATTCCGCGACGCTGGAAATTCCATCCGGAACTTGTATTCAATTAGAAAATCGTGTTATGTTGCGGCGCACATGAAGATCGATAAGGAACACAGAGAGAGAGAGAGAGAGAGAGAGAGAGAGAGAGAGAGAGAGAGA
>NW_022639497.1:1869739-1913845 GCF_010583005.1 Odontomachus brunneus
AGAGAGAGAGAGAGAGAGAGAGAGAGAGAGAGAGAGAGAGAGATGGGGAGAGGGAGAGAGAAAAGAAGGAAACGCTCTGTCGTCCCACGTTCATCTCTCGAGCCGTCGTCTCCTCGGGGAAGCCACCGCCGTCACACGCGAATCTAAGATTTCGCTAGTTAACCTACTTGCCCGTGGTAACGCGCTTTCTTCGTCTCGCTCCCGTCCTGCCCTCCCCTACCTCCGCGCGCGCTCTGCCACCACCACCCCGGACGTCAATTTGACACTCAATAAGCGTCCGCGAGGGACGATAATGAAGACAGTGACGCGGTTGTTGGATCAAACGGAGAAAGTCCGTTCTCGCCCGGCGCGGCGTCGCGGGTTCTTTGTTTATACGAAACACCGGTTTATATCCGCCGGTGATTCCTCGTGAATGATCCCGCTGAACGGTGATTGTCCGTCGAGCAGCGCGCGATAAACGGCCGCCGCGATATTTAACCAGGTGCCGTCGTGTCCGGACGGCGCGCGCGCAGGAAGAAATTGAAACGTCATCGTTCTCCCCGGCTCGATCGCTCTCGCACGGCCCCGACGGTAATGATCCTTAAATCGCGGCTAATCGCGATTAAGATTCTAGTTTGCGATTTACGTAACGCGCTCTACGCGCGCGCAAGCAAACTAGCGATGCTGATAGGCCCCCTTTTAATTCCACGACGAAATGTGTGTGTGTGTGCGTTTGTATTAAGCAGCGTAAAATACGTGAACACGCGCGCCGAAAGATTAATAACGTGCCGCCGTGGGCGAAATTCGCCGTCACTTTTTCGCCGGGAGATTCGATCAATGCGGTTGATTAGTGGCGACGCGACAGGTAGTCGACGAGAAGTGCAGGGTAATGTCCAACGAGATAGGGTGAACGGCGCGGCTGTGGATTACGGTTTTCAAAGAGAAAAGAGACAATTCCGTTAGCGTAACTGAATTTTCCGTTACCTCGTAAGAATGGGGATCGGCTCCCCATCGGATTAAAAAGGTCGGAAATCGCATCTACTTATCACGTCCCTCGCGCTGAGAGAGACGCGGCCGCATAAAACCGCCAATGTACCTGTAAGATGTTCTGCTTTCACTGAACGGTAGTGTATATTAAAGCGGAACCTAAATTAGCTAATACGCCGCAAAAACAGGATAATGGCCGGAGCTATCTTTCAGCGAGTTCCCCGCCGCGCGATCCTCCGGAGTTCGCCGCGGGAAATTTCCCCGTCGCTCGAAAATCACCGCGGAGTATAGAGAGCTCGCCGCGTTACCGCGTGGCGAGAGAATTTCAGCGAGCATTTCGATTTTAGGACGCGGGATTTAATTGGACATCGACGGTGAGTGCGATTCGATTAATAATGACGGATCTCTCTCGGCGCTCCGCTTTATGTCGCGCCGCGTATCGTTTGATGTTGCGTGCTCGCCTAACTCAACGCGTGCCTCGGCCGATTACGAATCCCGGCGCAATAAACATCTCCCGACACACATCTCGAGAAATACGATCGAGACGAGAAGATCGAGCCGCGCTTTTTATTGCGAGATGCGGCTCGTCCCGTTTTATTTAATTCGCATCTTATTAAATTCACCCGACGCACGAACTGGGACGGGGCGAGATTTACGGGCCCGATCAATTAGAGACTTGGAGAAGCGTGCGCCGTGAATTTTACGGCGCGACGAAACCAGAAACGCGACTTCCAAGCGTGAGCAAAGTGTCGGCGTGCGAGCCCGAGAGCGCGGTTTTACGGTTCATTAAATTATATTTCCACGCGCGTCGTGTGGCGTGCACCGCCGATATTTAGTGCCTCTCGAAAATGTCCGAGGGAGTTTCACGCGTCGTATCCTTTTGTTTCCGTTCACACTACACGTCGCAGGTAGTGCCTCGTCGAGATAAAGGCTCGTCTACAATACGCGGAGTAAGATTGGTTACGTTCAGCAGAAAAAGCTGCTTTGCAACTGTTGTAAAATTCGTGAATCTGATTGGTACATGCTCTTGGATTCAACCAAAATCAAGGGCATACTCCAATTGGATTCACAAATTTTACAACAGTTGCAAAGCAGCTTTCTCTGCTGAACGTAGCCATTGACATGAATTAGAGCGAGAAATAAAAATGATTTCTTTCGCTTACGCCCCCTCTTATTATTCCAACTCCCTTACATCGGAAGTGTTTCTCTTAAGTAAGAGAAAGAGAGTCTTAACCTGGGTAGTATTCCTATTCCTGAAAACTACTCGGGTAACTAACTATCCAAGTAGTACCTGAGCGATCAGAAAGTCAACACTTACAAGTATGCGATGCATTCGTTCGCTATTTGTCGTCGTTAGAAAATCAATAAGCTGAAAATGTCACATTAATTCGTGTATTCATTGAATTAACTGGTCGCAAGTTGCTCGTGTGCAAAAGACGTACGGACACGCAATAAAGATGCCTTCTCTTGATCCGTGTAGGCGTGAAGTCCTTAAGTTGATATATTGATATAATATGGAGCAACTTATACATGTTATATATATGTTATGATTATATATATGTGTGTGTATCGTTTGTATTAAAAAAATGTGGAGACCTTTAATTTTTTAGTTAGTTACGATAACTTTTACCACAATCGCGTTATCGTAAGAAAAATGAATAACCAGATAATATCTGAAATTAACTGCACAGAGTATCCAAGTATCCGGATAAAAATCCGGGAATACTCGATAGAAATTGCCAGCACTAGTTGGAGGGGTCCATGAATTTCCTTGAGAAATTTGCCATTCGAAAATCGGGCGCGTTATTTCGCAACGAAAAAAGAAGAAGAGAAAGAGAGAGGGAGAGGGAGAAACGTCAGCTATGTATCGATCGAGACGGAATTATTTAACGGTGAAAGTACGAAGCGGTTACTGCTCAATCATCCGCTTAGTCATCCGCGAATGTCGCTTTTCACGAAATGTCAACCCCTTGCCGCCGCCGTTTGCAGCTGACTTTTGCGCAGGGCAAACGAGCTTATCGTCGCGCTATTCGTTCGTTCGTTCGTTCGTTCGTTCGTTCATTCGATGCGCGTCAGTAATTGTTAATTACGCAACGCGACATCTATCATCGGCTAATGATACAATCCGGTGGCTCGCAGTGGATCGTTATTACATTTCGGATGGCCTAATCGCTAATAAGGATTTATGGGTATCGTGCGCGCCGTTGGCAGAATGTGAAAGTCTCGGGGACCCCGTAACGAGGGTGTACGTCTCGCTCTTTCTCTCTCTCTCTCTCTCTCTCATTCTCTGCCTCTATCTCCCTCTGTCTGTCTCTCCTCGCCGTACGTCGGTCTTGTATGAAGTAACAGCCCGATACGCCGTTGCAATTATTAATGAATCCGCGACGTTGCGATACTCGCAACGTGTGCAGTGTGTGACCTTTTACCCACCCGGCGCAATCCACATTCAAAATCAGACGCTCAATCACGGCGGCGCGCCTCGTCGCGATTCCGATTTCGATACGGTCTAATGAGAATCGCTGAAAGAGTACGCGAGAGAGCAATAGTCGACGAAATAGCGCGTGCACAGCTACATCGGCGCCTGTATGATTCCATTCGCGGATCGTGCGCGATCGTCAGGAGGAGGAAAGAAAATATCGATTGCGTTTGAGCAACGCGCGCGTCGGCCGCGCGACACCCAATGCCGCGGGGATCGTTAGAAAGTATCGGCATCCGGAAGTGTCGTCATATCGCCGTAATTTTCCGGTCGATTAGACGCGCGAATGCGAAAAAAGTGGAAAGCACGGCCACGCACGTCCGCATCGTGCAAAGGGATTTTCGAGAAGTGAAGACATGACAATCTGGGAATCTATCGCGCGCATCAGAGAGTCATAATAGATAAAAAATAGTACAAAACTCTGATGGATAGGTACAAGCGAAGAAGTGATAAGAGTCTAATCTGGAGTCAAAGTAAATACCTGACGTGGGATTACGCGTGGCATTACGCGTCGTCGAGAATAAAGTAACAGGTGACAGGTTACCAAGTGCACAACATGGAAATATCAGCGACAAAAGTCTGACCTAAAGTCAAAGTGTAATAATAAATAAGTAGAGCATAATAATAAATAAAAAATTAATAATAAGTGTATAAAGAGAAGTAACTGTGGGATTCGTGTGTGTGGGATTCGTATTTAAGGTTATTAAGTTCTCAGATACGTATTGAATTTTGATTTTAGTCTTTAACATTTACAATCTGGACGACTCTTTAAGTCGTCCATTTACGCCGCGCCATTATAGTGGCTTCCTGGATTGTAAGAATTAAATAATGTTTAAACTTTTGAATAGAAAAAAAATATTTCTTATAAAACATTATAAAATATATATGTATATTTACGTTAAAATATATTTTAATATGTTTTGAAAGTTTAAATATTCATATTTAAAAGCCAAGCAAATAATAATGTCCAGAATTAGCTACGTGTCTCCGAACATTGGTACTTTTACCAATGTTCTATTTGCCTAGAATTACGCGTTGTTATGTTGATTCCAAATAAACACGAAAAACAAATTGTAACACGTGTAGTGTACGTTTCAGTTGATTATTTTCTTTTTTTAATCTAACCAGCTGTTTCCTAAATTGCCTACACTCTATTTAGAACATTTGTCATTTTGATGCTGAAGGCTCGCTCTCGCTTTCTCTCTCGCTCTCTCTCTCTCTCTCTCTCTCTCTCTCTCTCTCTCTCTCACACACACACACACACACACACACACACACACACACACACACACACACACACACACACAAAAAGGACTTTTCAACGCATGGAAGATACCGATTCAACCAAGTTCTTTATGCAACTTATCTTTCGTTTCCCTTGGTTATCCATGTGATCACCAATCTACGCATCGACACCTGTTCACATTATCTGAAATACTATCAGCGTACGTTCTCACGAAGGATTCCAGAAATCAATTAAAGATCCGAGATAGATAAGGGGATACAGGAATGAAAATGTCAACAGCGGCCGTCGTCTCTTACTGATCGCCGAAAGTCCACGATCGCTATCACGACGCGGCTGGATCTTCGGATTCTGTTGAATGCAATAACCTAATGATAGATAGATAGATAGACAGATCGATGGATAGATAGATAGATCGATAGATAGATACATGAATAGATTGATCGAAGTCTCACGTTGACGAGTCTCGGAGGCGGTGATCGCTTATCCCGAGCGGTCGCGTCGCCCTGAGACGCAGGGCGGTAGGCGCCGCGGCGCGTCGCGGCCCTCTCCGGATAACTCCTAATTCCTTAGCGCTACAAGGCGCTCCTCAATTAACGTCACGGCGCTAACTTTCACCGCGAGGCAAAGCCGCTTCGGTTACGCCCCGTTACTTTATTGCTCGCTTTGCACGCGTGCCTGCGTCAGCCCGTGAAAAGGCGTCCCCCGGGCGCCACGCACGCCGCGCTGCTCCACCCGTCGCCGTCGCGACGCACGCACGCACACACGCACGCACGCATGCACGATCGCACCGGACGCCGTGTAACGACGAAAGACGTAGGCGGAAGCGAACGCGATAGGGCCGAAGGTGAAAAGGTGCGAAAACGTACGGCGAGCGGAGGAGGAGATAGAGTCAGGGAAGAGAAGAGAGTATGGAAAAATCGACGACTCTCGCTCTCTCGTGAGAGCGAGGCGAAGAGCCGCGGCAAATCGCCGCTGCGAGATGAATTGCCCGCTCGTCGCCGTCGGATAAGTAATTACAGACGCGAGTGTTTCATCCGGTTGGACGTGCTTGGACAATTACGACGATAACTCGTCCCGCGGTCGTTACCTCGCCGAAACGGCCAAGCTCATCTTGAGGGGTGAGAATGAACGTGAATTGGCGAAGGACATTCTACGCTGTCAGCGAATTTTCTGATGGCCTCATAATAATTTTATAATCACATAGCATATTTCTGCAGAATGTATAAAAAAGGTCTGGGTTAACCGAATTTCTGATGAGATATGAACTGAAGTTACCAAAATTCTGATCAAGTTAACAAGAAATCTAGTTAGCTTGAACAGAAATCTGGTTAGCTTGAACAGAATTCCGATAATATCAACCGAAGTCATCTGGTTCGTTCATATTTCACCGAGAAATTAAACTAATCCAACCAAACATTTTCTCTGTGTAACCGAATAAGGCCTGATTTTTCAATGGTAGTTTAAATTTCTGAGATTTTTACTATTTCTGAGATTAAATTTAAACCCTATTTTTTCTAAAAAGAGCCTGGTTATTCTTAGTTTAATTGTTTAAACAAAGTTTAGACCTAAATTTAACTTTACACGATAAAAACATTTCGTATTTGTATTGAAATCAATTCATATGGAAATGTTGTGTTAAAGTTTCAACATAATTGTCTGTTTATTTAACATATTGTTGTGTTATTTTGATTATTTTGCATTAAATTTATATTCATTATTTTGGAGTGTTAAAACAATACGATTTACATGTGAATATACGAGAGACAACTCTTTTGTGACATATTTTATAAACAAAGTGTAGAGATAAGTTGTGTTATCTGTTTACATATTTGCCTCTTGCGTCAAATTAGATGTAAACAGAAACGTAAAAATTAGAATGGATAAATTAGGACACGTAAGATGTGTTAAATTCAACATAAAATTCTTTACTATTAACAAATCGACCCCCTAACAGATCTCAGACTAGTTATAGAACAAAAGAAAAGACGTGTTTTGATATACGTTATATGTAAAGAGAAAAATAAACGAGTATCGAGTAAAATTAGATTCGCACAGGTGAGGATAATTTGAATAATAATCAGCTGTGTTAGAGAGATCGCGCGCTAATGACGGCTGGTCGCGGCGAGGGAGGGCGTGTCCCATTAAGGGGCTGGTGAGGTAACACGAAGCCTCCGGTTCCTTGATTAGCCGGTCACCTTAGACGACTAATCTTTCAAATACGAGCGAAGTGCATCGCGCACTTTCACCGTTTCGCCGTTTCCTCTTTCCGATCTTTCCTTTTCGCGTCGCGTCGTTTCGCGCCCGCGTGAGACGTGCTCGCTCGTGTGTCGAAATTGACACGGGAGAAACTGGATTTACGAGAAGTCGTCATTTCCCGTATTCCGATATATCCGCAGTGAGGTGTCGCGCACTCGCGCCGTCGCGATATCCTTTTCGATTGTCGAGTACATTCTCGAGTACTTTCCACGCGCAATCGCGCGAGATGTACATCGCTCGTATTCGCCGAAGGACGAAAAAAGGAGCAAGATTTCGACTTGTCTTGTAATACCTGACGGTTCTCCGTGTGACAGGTACAAGCACGCCGTCGCTCTAATTCGCGTGTACCGATTCGGGGATTTCAATTAGGTTCAAAGGTCGACGAAGCGACCAGGGAGGAAAAAGTACCGCGTCATCGTGCCCGTCGACAGATCGATCGACTGATCGATTCACGCGAACGCGCACGTGGGAAACAACGAAGACGCCGCGTGGGCTCTCTCTTTCTCTCTCTCCGTCCCTCTTTCGCTTTTAACGCTAGATCACCAATGTTAATCATTTTGACCTGCACCTCGAATAATCACTCGCTGTGATTCAGTAAAAGCAAATGTTTGAAAGTGGAATTACTTTATTTTTTCCTCCTGCAAAAAGATAATTAACACGTTTGCTACATTGAGATAGAAAATATGGAGGAAATCAGAAATATTTATTCGGTGAGTATCAATAACATACTTACTTGTACTAACATAAATATTTTTACATTGAGAAAAACATTATTTTCAAATGAGAAAATATATATTTATAAATAAATAAATAAATATATATATATATATATATTTGTTTTTTAAACACTTGCGCTTCTCATGAAAGCAATTTTTTATCGCACTTAAATGAAAGAATTTAGATTTAAATGAATATGTTAGTACCCGCCGAGTAAGTCTGTTTTACACAATTAAGTATAAAAAAAGAGAAAAAATACGAGGTGGTCTGAGAAAAATAGAATCCTCCAAATAAACCGTGGTAGTAAACGTGTTAAAAATGTTAAGGCAGGTTACAAGTAAAGAAGTGATTAAAAGAGTCAAAATGTTGCCGATAATAGACGGCTAGTATCGGAAATCTAGCGTTGTTAGTCGGCGACTCTTCTCGCGTGTCGATTACACGCCCACACATCGTTTCCTTGTCATCGAATTGCGCGCTCGCATTCCGAATCGAATGGGTTTTGAGCGCCGGCGACACCGATATAACGAAACTTATCTGCGCGCTCGGATCTTCCTCGTTTAATCGCGACACAGTCGAACGCACGAAAGCGCCATTTAAAAGTAATTAAAGGCAAACGAGTTGGCGGAGGCCAGCTTCAATCGGCGCCTCTAATTAAGCGTGGCCGGGTTTAAAACAAAAAAGGAGAAACAAAATCCGATCGATTCGCAATTAAAGCGAAATCAATGAGCCCGCGGCACCGTTAAGTTTTTTAAAGACCCTCCTAATTTTTTACGAGCCCCAGCCGAGCGTATCTCACGCCTAGCGTGTCCGCTTCTCCCCCCTCTCCCCCTCTCTGCCGCCGATCATCCTCAATTACGTTCGTCGCACTTTAATTTCTCCTTAATTATCCAATACACGCCAATTAAGCTGCTCTTCGGAGTCGAGGGGCGAGTGAAGAGAGGGGCAGTAACCACGGCGAAAAAAAATTACTTTATGTCACGCGTGTAATCGCGACAATTCCCTCCGCACTTATCAACGTCATCCGCGCGCAGCGGTCTCGATGCCAGGCGGATCTCTTCTCGCGCGCGCGCGCGCGTCGCGAATTTACATACAAATAAACTTCACGGCGCGCCGGCCGAGAAACAAACTAACAGGAGCGGCCGAGGTTGCGCACCACAGGGACGATAATAAAGTCGAAATGGCATCGGGACACCGACGGAGGTGGCGCGTCGCGTGTTGCCGATGTATCACTGTAATTGGAGGTGTACATAATCCTATCCGGCATGTCCGAATTAGGAAAACAATTAACGCCGCGGGCGACGAGTGAGGCGCGAGAGAAGCGGGAGAGAGCGAGAGGGCGAGATAGAGAGGAAGAGAGAGAAGGAGGCAAGAAAAAGGGAGGATAGCTCTCGCCGATGATGTTCCGGCGCGTTGCCCGCTGGGACTGCATCAATCTCGTTCCGGACCATTCAATTGATACTATCTCGCGAGTCGCAGCAATAAACAATGACATGTTCGCGCAACGGAGAAGCGAGAGACGCCACCACAGCCGCCGCCGCCATCGCCATCGTCATCGCGTGTCTGCCCTTCGTCCTTTCGCCGCAGGCAGATCCTCCACCAGGTCGGTCGGTCGGTCGGTTGGTTGGTCGCTCGGTCTGTTGGTCGCCTCGAGCACGTGCGTTTTTACAGATTAACGCGGAGAGCCGCGTGATTTATCCTCCCACATTTTTCCTTAGTCGGGATAAGCGCCGCTCCTACTTCACGCTCGTCCATTTTTCGCAGAAGAGCGAAGGGTGGACTCGTGCTTGCAGCATCGCGACGAGAACGACGTCGAACAGTCGTAATCGATCATCGCGGATGCGATGAAACGATCTTCGTTGCTGCGCTTCTGATAAAACCGAGAATCCTCATCTTCGCGGAAGAGCGAGATATTCGAGACAAGGAACCTTTTATTTTTAATTCTCTTCAATAAAAATGCCTCTTATTTTGACCAGTGAGTCTCCTCACGAGTAGAAATTTAACTTATGGTTTTGACCAAATCGATCCCAATCAGTTATCTGCACGGAGAAAACGTTTGGCTGACTTAATCAAATTTCTGGTGAAATGTGAAAATTTCAGTTAATATTATCAGAATTCTGTTCAAGTTAATCAGAACCTTGTTAACTAATCAGAAATCTTGTTGATTTGAAATCTGGTAACTCCAACTAAACTTCTGTTTATTTCTAATTGCAGAAATTTGATTAATCTATAAAATCATTTTCATGGAAGAGAAGCTCGATTAATCAAATCTTAGATTAATCAAATATCTAGTGAAATATGAACGAATCAGAATATCGGTTGAGAAATTATCAAAATTCTATGTTCAACTTGAACAGCTACAACTTCCAGTTCACCAGACATCTAGTTGACTCAAACAGATTTCTGATGATTTCAATTGGGATTCTGATTCGTCCGTATTTCATCAGACGTTTGTTTAATCCGATAAAATCTCTTTTCCATGTTATACAAACCAGATAACTGTTCGAGGTCGACTTGATCAGGGCCATGGGGTGAATTTCTAATCGGGCTGTTCGGCTTATGCATATATTTAGAGGGACTTTTATAAAAAGAGAGTTCAGAATAAGGGTCAAGGTGTTCCCCGTAATTAAACCAGACGGGAGCGTATCCCCGTGCTTGACGGCTTTCGCGAGATTCTTCTCGAGGATCTTCCAGACGAACACGCGAGCTCGGTAAAAATGCCTGACAATGAAAAAAGCGCGTTGTATACAACGTAAAATATTCGAGGAGTCGGTGCGGCGCGCGGCGCGAGCCGCTCGCTCGTCGACTGACTTTCTCGCGTCCGAAAGACGAGCAAGTAAAATGTAGGTTACGTCGTAAAACGCGGCGAGGGTGCTATGATGAGAGGAGCCACGTAGAGCGCCGCCGCCGTTCTTCTTCTTCTTCTTCTTCTCTTCCTCTCCACTCCTCCTCCTCCTCCTGCCTACCTAGCTATCTCTTCTTCGTCTTCGCGGTATGGAAACGTTATGCCCACGGTAAGGTCAGTCGTAGACGGTGGATGATTTCACCTCAGCCATATTTATTATCCTAATCTCGGTACGCGGTGCGCGCCTGGCCTACATTCACTGCAAATTGCCCGACCGACCGGCCGCCCCCGTTTTTCTTCCTCGCATGCAGATCGAGCGTGCAATCGGCATCGACATCAGTATCGGTATCGACATCGGCAACGGCATCAGCGTCTCGCCGTCGCCGTCGTTGTTGCTGTCGTTGCTGCTTGTCCCAACTACCATTTTTTTTTCCTCCTATCTTTCGCCCCTCCTTCTCCCCTATCGCACCCCCACCCGAATACGAGATGCAGAGTAGGCGGTCTAATAACAATAATAATAGCCACACCGTGGCAGCGCTCCACGTCCGTGGCGCGTGAAGGCATGCACCGGTGGGGTTACTTCGACGCGAAGATGTCTAAAAACCGCGGACGCGCGGTTTGCTTAACCTTCGATCTCATCCGCGAATGCTCGTGTTTTCGTTCGTGTTAAAATCGCAACGAAACATCCGTGGATGAGACTTTTTCGCGCGAGCGCAGAGATTTTATAGTCGCGCTATGTGACATTTAAATCAACGTTTAAGATCCGTATTAATGGTCGTTACTTAAAATTTATCTCAAGTGAGACACTCAAACTTGAATTTAGAGTTATATGTGAGTGTTTGGTTTTTTAATCGTATCATATGTGCGACATTACGTTTGTAATTTAGCTGAAAGACTCTCATGCCTAACTCTAAATTCAAATCTCATCCGAGGCAAGTTCCAAGTGAAACACTCGGATCAGAATTTAGTATTAAACAATCGTTATTTCAAGTAATGACAGAATCCTAGTTCAGAATTGACTTGAATTTTGAGTTATGGGCTTTCTATTTACAATAAGCCATTAGTCATAAGCCGCAGGGAAATTGACTGACCACTTATTTTCAAGAATAATCGACTGTGGTTGGTCAATTTGCTTACGGCTTATGACTAATGGCTTATTGTAAAAGGCCCATTAGACATGGATCTTTCAGCTAAATTGCGACTGCGAATATGATGTCACGAATATCGAGTGTGATTCAATTGTGAGACTTAATACGTATCTACGGCTATGATGTCCCATTTCGAGAGAAAATAAGACGAAAAGAATTTTATAGTAAAAAACTACTACCGTAGAATATAATAAAAATTACCATAATTTATAACTGAGGAATAGATCGACATCCTGCAGTAACCGACTATTATTTCATTTCACACATGCTATCATTTATATCTTAGAAACTACAATGTACTATTAAAAAAATTTGCCATGTTTCTCAGCAAGAGAAAACTCACTGGTAGTCTCTTCAGTCCGCGTTACTAGAAACGGAAAGTAAAATTGAAAAGCAAATTTATATAAAAAGAGAAAACTACAAAATATTCTCTCCGTTGATAAGACGATTGACGTGTCAGATCGAAAAAAGCCGGTGAATTTCGCGAAATTCTTTCAAGATTCAAGATTCTCACAGGAAACATTGTCGAGATTCGACCATTGGCCGGAAGTTTCAGCTAAGAACTCTCCCCCAAGTTTTTCCGAGATTAGAATCCGCGTTCCGACCTGACCGCTTCTCCGTGTCGAAGCGGCACATTCGCGCGACAACGGGATCTCCTCGTTGCAAGACAAATAAAGCTTAGTTGCGCGCGGCTAACATCTAAATGCGCTGTCGGGATGGACGGTGGGCGCGGGATTTCCGCCGTGCGGAGGAACGTCGTCGTAGTGACCAAAGTGACGGTCGGTCGTAATTAACGGGCCGTAACTAATGGCGGCCCGGTACCGACTGACTAATGACACGATTTTCACCCACGCAGCCGCTCGCTTGCTCGCGCGAGCCGACCATCGCGATATCGCGGGCGTAATTACGTCCGCGCAGACTCGCGACATTAGCGTACAATGTGCCATTGTTATCGCGCCGCGAGCGCTCCGAACGATCGCCTACCGCCTCACCGGCCGATTTTTCACGGCCCGGGTCGCCGGTGGTCGCCGCCACCCTCGCGGAATTCGCCGTCCGACTGCACGCCGCGATTATTTCCGGCGCGCTGGCCGGCGAAAAATGACCGTCCGGGGACCATCCGCCTCGGACCGGTCTGCGCGCGCTCGCTCGCTCGCTCGCTCGCGTTGTATCTTCTTCAATTTACGATTGTGCGCGACGTGTCGTTCGCTGAGTCGCACCCCGCAATTTGTTCTGCAAGCTTGTGCTCTTATGTACAATGCAAAGCACCGGGAGATCATTTTTAAGCCCCTTTTTAGGATTGATTCTTACACCACAAATCGTAAAATATATCGAAAAACTAATGAACATTTATTTGATGGGCGCGCGCGCATGCACACATAGTGGTGGGAATCTCATTCCAATTTACCTTCGAGAACTCGCTGAAAATTAGGTATGGAAACCGAGACAAAAAAGGAACAATTATAACTTACAATAAACGATGTAATGAAATTTAAATAAGTTTTTCAATAATATACGCGATATATAAAATAAATGTGTTACATGTTAGGGTTAATTAGACGCTGCGTAATTTTCCACTACACAAAGGTGTCGCAAAAATTCTCATAAAGCTCGAAAAATTCTGCTCTGAGCGTAAATCTATAAGCTAGCTACCACTAGCTGTGAAACTGATTTCAAACCCGAAGGACGCCGCCACGGCGTATAAGAAATTTTATATGGCGCCAGCACGGCACGTTTGTAGCGCGAAGAGTCAATATAATAAATAGAAATCATAAATCCCCCCTCCGTACCTCTCTCACTCTCTCTCTCTCTCTCTCTCTCTCTCTCTCTCTCTCTCTCGCGCTTCCTCTCTCTTTCTCTCGTTATGATAAAAAGCTCGCAGAAATATTTTCCTGCCCCGTCGCGGATCGATGGCAAAAAGGACAAGTCGCTCGGGCGCCTCTTCGCGCTCGCCGCGCGGCTCATACGCGCGTTCGCGGACGGTAATAAAGCGAGATGAAGGTATTACATCGTTGTAAAGACGCTCGCTACCAAAGCGCACACACGGCGTGTACGCACGTTCGCATTGGCGCGAGGGTTAAATTACAACGGGATCATGGGTCACGGACGATATCGCGCCGCACGGGGGCGCGATCGTGTTCCTCTTTTACTTTCGTCAAGAACACGTACGGGTTCCAAGCGTGCGTACGTGAGTGAGTGCGTGAGTGAGTGAGTGCGTACGGCATGAAAACCGCGAGCGAAGGTCGCTGAGTTATTAAAACCAGTTCCCGTCGGCGCGGCAATTATCGCGCGCATGGCGGGGAGTCACACCCGGGTCGCATCAACCCTTCGCGCGAGTTTTACAGGCCGCGGGCCGAAATGGAAGTGCCACTTTTGAGCCGCCGATTAACCGGCGCGCTCCCCGACGATGTTGTTGTTGTTTGCGCCGTTGTGCTGTTGTTGTTGGACGAGCGGTCCAGCAACAACAGCAACGCGCGCGTCGCCGAGGAAATATATAACCGCCGCTTCTTCTCGGGCCCTCCTTTCTGGCGGGCGCGTTCGGGCCTCGGCTTTACAGCCGTCGCGCAAATTAAACTGCCACCCTCAAAGTCGCCGAAGAGAGAAAAAGAGAAAAAGAGGGAAGAGGGGGAGAGAACGCGCGCGCGTGCAAGAGGGAGGAAGAAAGAGAGAGAGAGAGAGAGAGAGAGAGAGCTTAGAGCTCGTTGGCGTCTTCTTTTTTTGCGCGCGGCAGAAATCCTCACTCGTTCTCCGACTCCCCGATCCTGCTTCCCGCACTCGAGGATATACTGGGTGCTCGCGAAGGATCAAAGCACCGCATAATCCGACTGCCACGAGCGGATTCTCGCGCGGGAGCGAGGTAGGCTCCCGCGTTCAAGACACGCTCTCGAGGCTACATCTTCAATGAGTCCCGGTAAGAATGCGCGGTGTGTACTTTAGGTGGCGAGAGGAGCGTTTACGAGAGTCGTTCTCCTGTATCTCTTCGCGAGTATCAGGACGAAGAAGCGAAGCACCGCAGAGTAATCCCACTTGTGTACGACTGAGCTCTGGGTTTATCGCGCCGGTGGAGTCTCTTGCTGTTGCTCGAGCCTCCTCGAGACGCGAGGCTTACCATACAATTCCGACCGAATCCGGCCGGGAAAATGCGCAACGTGCGCTTTACGATTCGAGAAAATCGCTCACGATCACGGTGCCGTGTCGCGGCGTAACGCCTCTCCTCGGCGACACGGAGGTTCAGGAGTGTCTCTCCGCTCTCGGCGAGAGCGAAGGAGAGACTTCCTCTCCTCGCGAACGCGGACGCGAGTTACGAAATGCGCGCGCGGTAGTGGTGGCTCTCTAGGAAGAGAGGCCGCGAGGAAACGCCGAGCGGGACATAATAATAAAGAAATGGCCACGGTGAGTTACGAGACAAGATAAGTGATATGGTAATGAGGTAGTGTACCTAAACGAGCCGAACGCAGCGGAGCTCGAACGAAAGACGGCCGGCCGGCCGTGAGCGGAAAAAGCTGGCGGCGCTCGACTCCTTGTAATAATACGGCGAATAAAATGCGGGAATCTTGAAGTATCAGTGAAAGCCGATCGGTCGTTCATCCGTTCGTTCGTTCGTTTGTTCGTTCGTTCGTTCGTTCGTTCGTTCATTTGTTCGTTCGTTCTTTCGCTCGTACGTACGTTCCGTGTATGAACAATATTGGCTCGCCGTTCGATCATTGTTTTCGACGACGGCGATGGCGGCAGCGACGACGATGGTCGCGTGTAATAGCGGAAGTGAAAAACTTCCTCCGTGCCTCTCGTCTTTGAAAGTGTGCCGATCGCACACTCCAATGATCTCGCGAGCATCGGCGGAACGCTTATCCGCCGGGGGATTATCGAAACAGGTATCCCGCTGCGCGATTCTTCGATCGTCGAGGACGCGGCGAACGAACGCCGCCGCGAGTGACGCGATTTGCGACTGCGGACAATGGCCGATGCCGGAAACGTTCCGGCTGCTCTCCGTTCGGCCAAGCTGCCCCGCCGTTTCTACGTAAACGCCGGATTGCGTAGCGGAAGAAATCGCGATCGATCGGACGGTTCCCGGCGATTTTCGCCAAGACCGCTTCGCGGAAGTCTGCGAAAGTTTAAAGCCCGTCGATATCCCTCTTTCTCTCTCTCTATTTTTCGAGTAAAATACAGTTTACAGCTGTTAATCATCAAAATTTCATTTCCAACCTCACATTTAGCGTGAAATCCTGTAATTTCTCAATACTCTCTCAGATATAACGTAAATTCTGATTGGAGTACTCAAATTTGTTCAAAAATAGTTTACCCCACGACGATACTGATTAGAATCACTTGTCTAAAACATAAATTTTATCTTTCTCTCTCTATCTCTCTTCATAGAGAAATAGTTTAACATCAGCTAAAGTGGTTGATTCGAACTTGAAAAACTAATCGTTTTGTTGTAATTACTAATTTGTTTGTCATGTAGCTAAGAAAGTAACAATTAGGAAGAGAGGCCAAGTGCGAGTGAGTTTCGAGCATTCGACTCTGTATTAACCCTATAGAGTTCGTCTCACTAATTATATAATTTTTTTCATTTTAGCGTTGGAAATATTTAACACAACGCGTACCAACGTTCATGTGCGAATAAAGCTCACAAAAATTCAGCGAAATAATCCTCTATCATTCTGCCAATAACTACGATAATTATTCCTTTATTTTGATTCATAGTAACAACATTAATCTCGCTACTGTTACAATAAATCGGACAAAGTAAAAGTTTTAAATAATTTGATCACGAAAGAGGTTGTTCATGTAATCATGTTTACCGTGCTTTAATATTCGACCACGATATTCAACTCTTCCAAATAAACTAAAGAGTCATAAAATCGTGCGGGAACGCGTGTCAAAGAAGTTGCTTTTGGTTTCATCTCGCTATCTTAACTAATTCACGAATTATAGCCATTTAACGCCGCGGCATCGGCGTTCAGCATCAGACCTACTATCGCGCCGGCACACTATGTTATCATACTTATCTCTTTTGAGGTGCAATGAACGACCGCGCAGCCGCAGCGAGCACGTGATCGGAGTGACAACGTTTGTTTAGCCTGCATTGGGAATAGCGAGCTGCGCGACTGACTGTTCTTTTTAGCTCAACTACTTGAACTGGTGCACATTAGTGCAATAAATTAGTGTGAAATAAGATATATTTGCCTCACTCTATCATTTCAGTTCAGCTGAAAAGAACAGACCTAATATCGCGGCACTTAGCCTCAGGACCGTTGAGAAAAGACTTCTGGGACCCCTCTAATTTCTGGAAAGTTCTTATTGAAATTAATATTCCATCGTGTTGTATCTTAAATTAAAACACATAATATACATAAATGTATAGATAACATAGATAGAAAACTAATATTATATAGAAGCATTAAAGTGTTAGTTTTTTTTTTTCAAGAATAAGCGGAGTTCTGTAGATCTCGTGAAGTTGACGGTCCTGAGACCGCGACAGCAGTGGGGAGGTTCAATCGGCCATATTTGTCGCGGAGTAGGGATAGCGAGCCGCGGCCGCACGCGCCCGCCACGTACGCGCGAGGTATCGCTTCCCAAAATAGCGTCGCGGAATGCGGCTGTTTTCACTCACGCGTCTCGCGACCTACCCCACGCACAGCGCGTTAAAGGGGTTAAAGCTCTGGTCGATCGAGCGCGCGGATACAAACGTCAATAACTCCATTTGTAGACGTCGCAACGACATGAAACAAAAACCGTTGGGAAAGGGAAATTACAGCGTTTCCGATGGAAGTGAAATTGTCCTTCTGCGGGAAATAAGGATCAAATAGCGCAATAGAACAGAATTGCGCAATCACATAAGTAAGACATCGGTTTTGTACTTGTGTTAAAGTGGACATTAATTAATATTACTAACCAAAGGGGAAATTTTAGTTTGGATTTGTAACGCGAAGCGTGTTTCATGTTTTTGACGGGTATTTATACAATAGGAAAAAAGTTTTATCCCTTTCAGTTCCTATATCCACAATTGTGTGGATCAGATTTTGCCGCTCTATCTTTTCCCCCGCTCTCGCTAAGTAATTCAATCCAACACCATACGATTGTGGATGTTCTATTCTCCATTCTCGAAGCTTCAAGTAGTTGCAAATCTTGCCAATATCAAAAAATCAAAATAGAAAATATCAAAATCAATAAATTTTTTTTTATATTTTTGAATTTTATGTATATTCTATGTCATAGAGATACCCTAATAATATAAATAAATTTAAAATTTCACTCTTGAGAAAAGGATATATCAACCATTTTTATATCAACTATTGTATTTAATAGAATATAAAGTAAAAATTATTAATTAGACATTAATAGAAAGTAAAAAAGCAGAAATAAACATTGATAGAAGGTAAAGAAATACTTTGAAACACTTGGAATATTTGACTGAATAATAAAATTATTGAGCAAGTCAACATGTGTTTTGTTCAATTCTAATATAAAATGGAGACCAGAAACAACACTGGGAAGTTTTGAATTCCTTACTTAGAATCGCATTTGAAACATTACAGTTCTAAGCAAAACCCATAATTATTTTGGGGAATCGGACTGGATCCTAATTAAATATCCCCAGAGAGAATTTCTTTACATCTAATTGAGTTGATCTCTTTCTCACTGTATGCTCCTTGAGTAAAATATAGTCTATAGCTGACATCGCATCACAGCTGGCAATTAGTGAATTTAATTCGCACTCTCACGTTCGGTGTGTCAATTTGCGAAATATATTGATTTCCTTGTTTGACAGGTCTTACAATTAATCGTAATCAGTCGCGTTTATCTGAGCGGCGCGGAAGGAGCAGGCGCGCGCGCGCGAAAGAGAGAGAGAGCCCGAGTGAATTTTCGTCCTTTTGACAGCCGCTAAACCGATCCCGATGCGTAAGCCGTAAACTACAATGTTGGATTCCCGGGTACCATCCGCCGCTAAATCCATTCGCCACGGGCCGCGCAAAACGACGACAAGGCCGATAGCCCGCGATGGCTCGTCCTTTCGGCCGGACAGCTGTAAAATTGACGTCGGAATAGGCACAATTACGTCCGGCCGGTTCCTGTTGCCGTAATGATGTATGCGATATCGTGACGCATCGCGATCGAGCATATGGCGAGGGATCAAGGCGCACATTATACTTGCGTCACACGTACGACGTTGAATGCGCCCGTGTCCGGGTCGATTCGCTTATTCTCTCTCTCTCTCTCTTTACTCTGTATAATAACGTCGCTTTTTCGGTAGCGAGCTTTTATTTATGAGGAGAAAAATCCCCGGCAGCAATTTATTGATTTGCGCGCGCGCGCCTGGAGAGAAATGAAAAGTGAGCAACGTTTCGTTTTGGCGGAGGACGTTCGCGAGAGAGAGAGAGAAAGAAAAAAGAAGGAGCGAGGAGAATATCCCTCTTCTCGAAACGAAGCGGAGAGTAAATCAATGCAACGTAACGGGTGGACACGAGCGTTTCGTGCCGGACTGGATCCTGATTAATGCGATTCGTGACGGGCCCGCGCACCGTAAACTCGATCCTGATTAATACTGTTTACAGCCCCGCGCGATACCGAGGGCCATTAATCAGGATCGAGTGACGACCTCTCTTAAGCTACTCCGCAGCCTCCTCGTACGAAGCGGCGCGAGTGTGCTAACGCTCATCTCGCCGCGGCCTGAGCGCCACTTTTCTGCCCGACTATTCTCGCGAACCGCTGTGGAAATTCGTCCTTTCGTTTGCGAGCGCCCGATTTCGCGGGCCACAAAGTACACGAAAAGGTCTCCAATTTCGCCCTCCACAATCTCGAGATTCCCAACCTTTCGCCGCTTTTGAGACTTTGCTGCAAACACAAGTGTGTCAGTTCGCCTGAATCTCTTTTTACACGTGTCTTACGTTTAAGTCACGTCATCTAATACGCTTAAACGCATTAGATTATAATTTACACATCTCTCAAACGTGTGTGTTCAATGTTAACGTGACTTAAAACGGTATAAGAAACGGTGTGAAAAGAGATTCAGCCAAATTACACACTTATGCGTTTAACACACTTAGAATAATGACTTAAAATAACACACTTAGAATTGCAATGTTATCGTGAACGTCGTGCATTTTTCATTTCTTTGTTGAGAAAACAGTGGAAGAGCACTGAATTATTGAAGCAATATAAGAGAAAAAAATTGTTAATCTAATTAAAATTATAGTTATTTCCGGTGCCAATCATATTTGTTTGTCTTTCTAATAATGAAGCAATAGGAATATAGATATAAAATTCTTATTATCATCACTATAGCAGTACTTACTGCAAAAATAATTTTCTTGAGTATAATTATTTCACTGTGTGAAAAAAGCGCAAATTCTCATAGTATTTCTGTTTCGATCCTAGACCGAGAACTCCCAGTTTGAGACAAGAATATGATTTTTAATTGGCATGGTAATGAGATAACTAAATTTGGGCATTCTAATCAGAATCTCTGCTGCGTCTGGGAAAATCCTGGAAAATTTTTATACACGTTAGAGGATATTCTATGTATGAACAAATGTTTCGAGCAAATATGTTCTTGTGACGACGGATACATCAGATTCACTATTAAATTTCGAGTGAAGATATTCACTCAATAAGTCAGAGTGGAGAATATATTCTGTAGAGTGAAAAATCACTTGAATTTCAGTAATTCGCAATGATCACTTTGCTGTTCGAATGAAATGTTACTGCAAGAAATTTAGAGAACGAACGCGAAGTTTTAATTTGAAAATTTTGCGAAGCCGAGTCTCGTCCCCTTCGTTTAACAATGGCGGTGCACCTGGGGCGAATCCTAGCGTTCGCGCGACGCGGGGTTCGATCTCGGGGGCCATTAATCAGGATCGAGCGACGGCCTCTCCCCGAGCTACTCCCGGTGGCGGTACACAGCAGCATTGACCTTGGATCTATGGTGAGAGCGCGACACCGCGAGGAGAACCTAATCGCGGCTGCACTGCGCCATTTCCTGCTCGCACCTGCACGGCGGCGGCTACGGCGGAATGCTCGGGTGACAAATGAGGATGTCGCATCATCTCGGCGGAAGTCCAATAAATATTATCGCCAGGTCAGGTCCTGCGGCGTCGATCTCGCCCGTTTGACGATTTTTCCCTGGCGACGCGACGCGACGCAACGCGAAGGCCCCCGAAGACGAGAGGCGCAGGACGCGGCGCGGCGTGGATCCGCGTAAATCAGCATTTACGGGCTCCTTATCGGACGCGACAGATGGCTTCCGCCGTAATTATGACAAAGCGCGGATAATGAGTATATTTCACACGGAGGACGATTATATTCGAAGCCGCGGATAAATTACGGAGTCCGAGTTTGCCGCGCAAACTTTGAGTTATCCGCCGGCGAATAAATTATTATCCTCGCGCGCGCGCGCGCGTAATCGCGCTGTGGAATCGTCGTGCCGTCGCGCTACACGTGAAGCGTCCCGGATTTTCCCCACTTCGCAACACGTCGATCGCTCTCTTTCTCTCTCTATCTCCCTCTCTCCCTCCTCCTCTTTCCGCCGCTCTCCTCCCCCGTTTCTCCAGCCGAGAAAAGCGTGCCGCGAAAAATGCGAGATATAGTAGTTCCGAGGAATTAAATTGTCGGCGATAACATCGCCGGTTGTTGGCCCTGACAGATCGGATTCTCGTAACGAACTCGTGTCAGCTTCGCCGCGGCGCGAAACTGGAAATTCGCTCTCCTCGCCGTATCCAATCATCTCCGCAGCCGTCATTCGTGGATCTATAAGTTATCGCATTTGTTTCCTTTTCTTTTCCTCCTTTTTTTCTCTCTCTTCCTCTCTCCCTCGCTCCCTCTCTTTCTCTCTCTCTCTCTCTCTTTCTCTCTCTCTCTCTTCACTCTTCCGCGGAGCGAGCGAAAGCGGCGGAACGCCGAACTGCAACTTGTACTACCGACTCTGCGCGAGAGGCCGAGGCCGACTTTCGGTACTTTATTATCGCTCGGAGAACGACACGCCGGATACGCCGCGTTACAAATGACGTTGTTCGCGCGGGCGATCGATCTTCGGCTCGCGAGCGCAGTCCGGGTCGAGCGTTTTGCTCGTTTCTGGATTTCGTGGATTGAAATGTAAATTGGATCGCGTCGTCCAGCCGGGACGGGGATTAGTCGAGCGCGCGGGACGTCCCGCGAACTTTCAGACGCCTCAATTACGCCGACGAGAGTCGCAGACGCGGCTCGAGTCGGGTGGTTATTGAACGAAGACGCACAGCCGCCGTCGCCGTCGCCCGCCCCGGCTTCCTCGTTAGCGATCGGAACGTTTTCGACCACCGTCGTCCCGAACGTCGTCGCGTCGTCGCCGGCCGGGCGGGCGGAATTGTATTCTCTCAGTCGCGGTGGTCCAATTTCACGCGGCCGCCTTCGCCTTTCTTCTCCGAGTGCGAAACGCCGCTGCCACGCCGAGTACCGTTACGTAAAAATACCAAACGCGCGTCTCAAAAAGAAGTTCCGCCCAATTAAGTGATATCCAATAAAAAAAAAAGAGAGAAGTAACACGGAAATCAAAGAGTTAGCGGTAGAATCTATACGAGATAGCTGAATCTCGTTGTGACATACAGGTACCTAACGGCGAATTCGACTCACTCGAAGAAAATGTTTCGCTGTTTCAGGTAGAATTTCAAATGCCGCAAATTTATCGCCGTCTTATGTATCTGCTGGAAAATCGTCTGTGATATTACGAAGGAATTTACAGCATGCGAGTAAATTTCTAGCAAAATGCTGCAAGCAAATTCAGGCGGGTGTGGCGATTATACATTCATTTGTCTCTAATCTTTTTTCTCTACCACAGTCAATTTTTATAAGCAGTGTGGCTAGCTTTGATCTGGGTGGACGCCACAGGCAAACTTTCTTGCTAAATTCCACAAATAGTTTAACTAGAAATTCTGTCTCTGTCGTCTATGTCGTACAAAGTGACATATGCGATATCGCAATATTTGCTAATCATTTATCCGTTTTAGCTAATTTCTCGTATCTAGATGATTTTCGCTGTGACTGCTGTGACTGCGAGACTATTTTTTGAATAGTTGGATGTACCAGTGTTCGCCAGAGCACACTGAAGCCGGTTTTATTTAAGCTATATTTATAGTTGGTTTTTAAAAGCGTCCTAAATTCATCTTCAGATGCTGCGTGTAAAATTGTCTCGTTGCCTGCAGAGTGTTCAGAAGCGAACTTAAGATGACCTTAAATATAAGAACGGACTATATGTCGGAGTCGAGATTTTAGCCCTTCTTTCAACCTGAATTTTCAAACACATTCTGAAGAATCAGTGTGTGTAATACGCATAGGGATTGGGTCTCATTCAGCGCCTCTAAATAATAGAGAACACAACAAATGCAACTTTAATTAAACAAGTTAAAGGCTCTTGACGCGAATCAGAACAAACAATTGATAAGGCAAATAAGAGCCAACAGCCGACCTCAAAGGCGCACTTATCAATTGAATCAAACCAACCGATGTACAATGGCTTATATTTACATAAATTCAAACGTTTCGGTCCCGTTTTGGATCCTCTTCAGTGAAAAAAATAATGTATAATAATAAATTGTAGTAGAGGATTTCTCGGCAAAGTTAGTAGGTTAAATGGAATCAAAGGTGGTTGATAGAGGCTTAAGAAAGTTATGCATTAAATGGAATATTGAGGTCAAAAGTAGAATCAAAATGTCGACGATATCCTCCTCAGTGTGCACTGTGGTGCGCATCCAGCAGCCGAATTCGCCGTAAAAGTACAACTGCCAGTAGGCGTATATGTAGTAGCTAGATCGATGTAGCAGTAACGCGGTAGCAGAAGTTTCGGCCGCGAATTTTTCGTTGCAGCAACAAGTGCACTTCCAGCAAACCGCGATCAGTCGCGGCAGAAAAATCTCCTTCCTCCGCGAAGAGACGCTGTACACGCGGCGCACGGTGCTGCGCGATTATTATGATTTATCGCGACGGGTGCGCGCGCACAATGGTCCCTTAACGAGTAACATCGGCGACGTGCAATAATCGTGCCGCGATAATTATCACAACCAACGTCGATCCCCGAGCGGCTTTCTGCGCCACACGCGAGTGCGCACAGTCGCAATTTCTACGTGGACGCGATTTAAATATAGTCGTCACTCGCTTGAAATCGAGCGACGGTCGGAAGTTCTTTTGCGCGGAGCGAGAGGGGGAGGGGGAGGAGGGAAACGGCGCAAAGGCGGAGAAAGGGAGCAACGGCGAGCGCAAGCGACGGCAGGGAGAAGGTGAGACGAGGGGGAGGAGGGTGAGACGGCAGGAAAGAGGTCTCTCTTTCTCGTGAAGTGCATCTAAGAGAAGACGCGGATCCCGCGAGGCTCGGGCTAAGTCGAGAGCGAAATTAATAGCCCACTTGTCATAACAGCCAACGATAGGAGCAGCGTGGCAGTCTGAGAGAACCGGACTCGCGGTGATCTTAACGGCGCGGATATAACGTCGAGGCGAGCCGCGAGCAATTCGCCGTGACGAATTTCCTACGTCAGCTCTCGGCTCTCTAGAGGCTCCCTCCGGCCCGAATGACGTATGCAAATCATGCACACCGCGGCGTCGCGTCGCGGCGCGTCCAGGAAGCCGGCCGGCCGGCTGGTTTGCTGGCTGGCTGGTCGCTTCTCCTTTTCGCCGGGTATTTGTCGGGTCGTCGGGGGCAAGAAATCGAATCGCGATATCAGTAGTACCTGGGATACCTATGGTAGGCCGATTTCGTAATTTTTGATGACAGTGTCGTCGTCGTTATGTTGTTGCGCAGCTATAACACATAGCAGAGAAATTGTGCGATGACGCACCATGCTAGCGACATCGTCGTTACAAAGTTAGAGCATCGGCCTACTGGAAGGACTTGTCGCTGAGCCAAGTCCTTTATTGAAGTCACGAGTGGATACAGTGTGATGTTACTTTTTTTTGGAGAATATATATTCTTGCAAAAAGTGAAAAGATGTCCCTTTATATACCATCAAATTCATACTCTTCGTTCTATTGAACCCTCCGTGTACATATTTTATTATATCATATTCTGGCACGTATATCATATTTTTATTATATCATATTTTGGCACATACAGTACAATCTCTGTCAATAGGTCCACCAATGGACCACGCTGCGCTGCGCTACGCGAAAAGCGCGCACGTCGTGGTTAACGACCAAGCGCGACCTAGGCGCTCCACTCTTAAGGAGTAGCGCGATGGGCTCGTAATTACGCGTGCGTAATTTCTCAAATCGGAATGGTCTCACCATTCTCGTTAGCCACAATAAGGAAAAAGTTGGCAAGTGGATGAAAACCGCGATACCTTCAATAAATTACTGATTAGAGCGAGAGTCGCTGCGTGAGAGATTTCTACCGAGGGCTCTTTCGAAATGCGAGGAAATCAGCTTTATTCTCTCCAGGATGTGGTAGTTTAATCATTCAAGAAGAACAAACATTAATTTTGTCGTATCACTGAGGCTTTTCTATATTTTTCGAAAAAAAGTGTTCAGAAATATTGATTTTAGACACTCGTCAGACACTCGACGTCGAAAATCAATATTTCTGAAAATTTTTTTTCGAAAAATATAGAAAAGCCTCAGTGACGAGACAAAATTAATGTTTGTTCTTCTTGAATGATTAAACTACCACATCCTGGAGAGAATAAAGCTGATTTTCTCGCATTTCGAAAGAGCCCTCGGTAGAAATCTCTCACGCAGCGACTCTCGCTCCAGTCAGTAATTTATTGAAGGTATCGCGGTTTTCATCCACTTGCCAACTTTTTCCTTATTGTGGCTAACGAGAATGGTGAGACCATTCCGATTTGAGAAATTACGCACGCGTAATTACGAGCCCATCGCGCTACTCCTTAAGAGTGGAGCGCTTAGGTCGCGCTTGGTCGTTAACCGCGACGTGCGCGCTTTTCGCGTAGCGCAGCGCAGCGTGGTCCATTGGTCTTCAAAAGGAATAGAGGAAAAGGGATCTCGCGGCGGGATCGTATAACCCGACCGTGTCCGCGGGCACGCAATATTACGCGGTAACGACGTTAACAGTAATGGCGCCTCCTATTACCAGCGCTCTTTTGCAAAGTGGCGGCCGCGCTCGAGCCGCGCAACAAAAGTGGAAAGCGAGACGGATTTTAAGAGCGACCTCGGCAGAAGTGCCGGCGCACCGATTTTCCGGCGGTAAAGGCGGCGCGCACACGCGCGCGAAATTGCGCCAAATCGTCCATGCGCCGCGATAAAACGCCAAATAATTCATCGTTGACGTAACGCGGCCGAATCCGCGAGAACAACAGCAGCCAAACAGCCGCTCAGTTATAAATATAACACTGTATAATTAGCTTCCTAATAAGCGTGATAACGGGTTAAACGAGACAGACTGAACCATCCGAATCGGGATCTACACTGAAAAACTCATTCAGTTGAGTTAATCAACATTTGGTTAAAATAAGGAACAAATGTTTTGGTTGTGAGAACCAGTATTCGGTACTTTGAACTAAACGAAAATGAAACAGGTTTCAGAGAATCAAATCTTTGGTGGAAAGAACGAAATTTTGGCCCTCACAACCGAAACATTTGTTCGACCCTATTTTAACCAAATTTTGGTTAACTAAATGAATTTTTTAGTTTTACGCCGCACCGGGAAATGTCATCTCAGCTGTTTTCCCGCCGACGTCGCGAGACCCGACCGTCTGCCGGCTAATGATATCACGCCGACGATATTTCATCGATAATTCCGAGCTATTAGGACAACGATTTTCATCCGCGATATCTGTATCTAAACGTTCGATACTCACGTCGTTACTTAACGCAGTGCGGAACGCCGCGAATTGACGCGCGACATGCGGTAGACAGGTACTCCGCGGACTAATACGCGCGATTATATACGGGCCTCCGCGGGGTACCATGGAGGAAAATCACATCGACCATATCCGATGTATCCGCCGCCGCTGTTCCGACTCGAAGTTTCGCGAGTATCTCTGGCCACGATCCGCACCCGGATACCATGTGGCAGCCCATAAAAATGTCCGGGACGCACGCACGAAGACGCACGTGGTTCCGGGTGATACCGAGACGCCCCCGATAAACATACCGCCGGCTGAAATTTAAAGCCGTGCGGCACAGTGGCGCACGATGTTCGTCGTCGCCGCCGCCGTCGGTGGTTCGGTTCGCCGACGCGTAAGAGCGCGTAAATATGAACGCATTCTTCGCGCGCGATTTCAATTTCACCTGGGACACGCCGACGTTCCCGTTACGTTTCGCATCGTACGGTCTTCGTAAAGATAAGACGCCGCCTGGGCGTTCGGGTGAAAGTTATTAAAAACTGGGTGGCGCGGCTGGGTGTGCGTGAAACGCGACGTTAGACGAAGCGCGACGACGACGACGGCGAGGACGACGACGAGAGGACGACGAAGTCGTCGTCGACGCGAGTCCCCGTGACGTTTCTAATTGGCGTTAATAAAAGCGCGCTCTCGTTTCGCGGCTGCTTCTTGCGACGCGACACGATCGCACTTGCATCATTCCCGATATTGCGCTCGCCGCGCGATCGATAGACAAGGGAGACTTTCTCGGGAGACCTCGATACGCACCCAAGTCGCGTAAAACGTTACGAATTTTTGTGAGGTATACGCTGTATACGCTGAGAAAAAGATACCTGAAAATTTATCTGTGATGCAAAGCTCACTTCACGAAAATTTATGTAAATTTTGCTTCTCAGAAATTAAATATTTTATATAGCATAAACCTTATGTTTTGTATAAGTCGATATTTTTATCTTATTTTCAGCTCTACTATTCCACCTATTTTGATATTCTGAAACCTACATCTTTTGATTCTATTTAATCTATCTGAGTCGAAACTTTGATCCTACTTTCAACTTTACTATTCTACCATTCAATACCCATTTTGATGTTAAAGAAAACGAAAAGGGAAATTTCGAGCATTATCAGGGTTAAAGGAGTCAAAATTGTATCATTAGAATTAAACCTACTTTGCTAACTTACCTCCTATTGCGTTGTAGAATTCAAAATTTAACATAAGACCAAAATTTCATATAAGGTAAACTTCATATCTCACAAATGAATTTTGAAATGTTTTTCTCTCAGTTTATGACGAATATGTTGAAAGACACGAATTGCTTCGCGCGATTAGATTTCCGACTCCAAAGATCATCGAGATCACCCTAAAATTTCTCGCGCTGCGAATGTTTACTTTCTCATTGAACCTCGCAATTTTCGGGAGCGGTTGTGCGGAGGAATGAACATTATTCCCTCGCAGTGTCACACGCTGCGTTACATCAGCGATGATCTCGTAAGAGAGATTGACAGGCCACTAATAAGGATCGGATCGGAATCAATAATTACAGCGACTGCAGGTAACGACAAGGGCTGAGATTGAGAGTGAGTGACGGAAGAAGTGCTTTCGTCATCGACGCGGCAACTAGCGAGCAACGTCGGCTATTAACCTGGTCACATACTCGCGTATCCACGCGACCTTGTCTCGGCTCTTATCGGTCCCTGAAATCCGCACGAGCGCAGAAGCCGCCGTATAAGAGCGCCGATGATCGATGGCACCTCGCCATCCGACAGCGCGAGGTGCCCGGAGACGTTACGTCAGCGAGTAAAAATACGTACGGGCGAATCATCGTGAAATACGACGTTTCAGATAAACTCGTTGCGTTAGCAGAAGCTCGAGGCAGCCGATCGATGCGACTAACATTACATTGTTTGCACACCGCATACCGATTCGCATTTCTAGATAAGAACGTCACCTACCCCGTGGTCGTTTCTCCGCCGCCACGGGATGGACTTTCACTCTCTCCCAACTCTATCTTGTTAATGAAATTATTTATTCATTTACGGGAAGAGACGTCCCCTTTGATATCGCCAAAAAACAAATTATCAGAATGAAAAAAAAATAGTAAAACATGAAAAAGAGAATGGTTATGTCAAGAAAAATAGTAAAACATAGCTTTTCTTCCTGGCTTTAAGAATCAATTCTTGGTTACGCTGACTTTCGCCAATTCGCTGCCTCAAAAATGCATTTTTCCAGACAACGAATCGCA
Source organism: Odontomachus brunneus (assembly GCF_010583005.1). Lineage (NCBI taxonomy): Eukaryota > Metazoa > Arthropoda > Insecta > Hymenoptera > Formicidae > Odontomachus > Odontomachus brunneus. The sequence continues at coordinate 1,898,429 of NW_022639497.1, forward strand.
GTGCTAATGAATGATGTCGCATAGATAAGAATTGGTTAAAACCAGAAATACTATGCCATATTTTACTATTTTCTGGTTGACACGATCATTTTTTTCTTTTTGTAATAATGATCACGGATTCATCGGCGCATAACACTGTGACTATAAATTACTGGGAAGAAATTATAATTTCTTTAGAGGTTCACTGAAGCGACGAGAGACACGTCCGCGTGGACGTGAGGACGCGTCTGCGCGAGCATCCCGACGAATTTCGCGCTGGGAATTAATTCGCGCGAGCGAATACCTGCTTTCACGTCGAACATCCAGAATGACTGATGATAACGAGCTTTCGCGACGAGGTGGCGCGCTTTATCTCGCGATGCCGGATGCTGCGCGAGACGTCCCGCGGCGATTACGACTGCGCGCGCGACTAAATTCGGGGTCGACGCGGCGCACCCGAGAGAAAAACAGAGAGACCCGTGTCTGTTCCTGTTAGCCCTGATCGCAGGGTCTCGTGGAGCGGAGCGACACCGGAGCCGAACGTCGCGACGGCGATCGAGTCCGTGGCGCCGCGTTATCGTAATCGGCTTTCGACTTCCTGGTACTGGCGATTGCCAGTAAGGACGAATCCGACCTTCTTAGAATGTCCCGTGGGCGATTTTTTCGCCATGCAAGCGGCGCTAACATGTATCCGGTATCGCAAGCCTTCGCCTGAACCGCCGTCGTCGTCGTCATCGTCGAGAACGCGAAATTAGCACGTACGACGACGGAGGAGCGCAACACGACGACGTTTCTCACGACGGGATCTTGTTTGTATTTAGGGAAAGCTGCTATCGCGGCTCATGGTAATTTTAATTTGAGGCTTCTCGCCGGCATGCTTAAGGCCGAATGCTGAAAAGCCGCGGCTAAGAAACGCGCGTCGCTCGACGCGTGTGAATGGAAGGATCGGCTCTCTGATTTGGAATTACTGCTAGCCGTCACTCGCCTAATGCGTCTATGTAGTTTGCTTTCCGGCGTTTCTCTTTCCGCGGATAAGGTTTCATTCTCGTTTTCTCTCTGTCTCGCGCCGCGCGGTCGCGCCCTCTCGCTCTCTTAATTGACCGCGAACGCACCTGGAGACCGATGCGATTTCAGCCGCCGATTCGCGCGATTGCGTTTCCGCGGATTCCACTTCGTAGGTTGACTCCGTCTCTGAAATTGCGCGGACGAACGGACGGACGCGCGAGGGCTTAGGAATCCTGCTTTTTCAATTATTATTCGGCCGCGCAATTGTGCAACGCCTAATTACACTTCCTGCGAGCGCGTTACCTCTGCTCGCGCAGTAGTAGACGCAATTATCTTGCTGTTGGCGAACCGTGGGCCGCCGTTGCCGCCGTAGTGCTAGGATGAAAGGATTACGTGTTTCATTACGGACGATATCCACGGACGTACGTTCCTCGTCGTCGTCCGTGGGAAGAAAAGCGCGCCCGCTCGAGCCTTATTACGCGAGTGAAAATGCGCGCACGCTGCTTACAATGTAACGTCGCGATTTATTCCCTATCGTCGCAATCGCCACCTTCGTCCCTTTACATCAAATAGGATTTCCTGTTCGTTTCGGCAGAAGAAAAAGGAAGCTGGTTAAGGAGCACGACTCTATGTATGGTAGTTAAACCTCATTGTGACATACAAATACTTGAAAGTACAGCTGCCAGGCATACATACATTTTGTGAGAAAAATATCTACTCTGAGAAAAAATGTTTTGTATTTACTAGTTGTAACTATAAACGTATAAGAAATAATATAAATAGTTACTATAAATTATGATCATGAAAATTGTTTTTATTAATTTATTAAATTAGATTCTACTATTAAATTCTACTAAAACTGCCTATTATAACTGCTACATAATTACTATTTAATTAAACTAATTAAATTTTTCTATAATGTTGATGGTAATAACATCATATTATTACTATCATTTTGGCGTTAGAATAACGAAAAATATGATTGTACTCCATCGATTTCATGTGAGTACTGGTTTCGACGCTATAAAAAAGGTAATTTTGACACGGAAGACAAGGAACGTCCAAGCCAGCCGAAAAAGTTTGAAAATGAAGAAATGAAAGCTTTATTCGATCAAGACCCGAGATCAGAAATAACTATAGTTTAAATTAGATTATTTTTTTGTCTCATTGTAAGAAATAAAAAGCACTTATTTCGTACTAATAACAAATTTACTTACTAATACACATATTTTTATATTGAGGAAAGATATTTTTCAAAGAAGAAAATATACATTTTTTCAAATCTTAGTTTTCCATGAAAGCAATTGTTTGTATTCTTGAAATTAAAGTTTCGAATTAAATATGTTTTTAGTGTGTACCCATCGAGTAAATATTTTTTTATTTTTTAGATATTTTGCTCTCACAATGTATTTAACTATGAAACCAATGCAGTAGCGACTATAGCACAAAGACGTTAGTTACAGCAACAAACGTTATTTTCAGCAAACCACGATCAGCTGAGGTGGTGGAGTCTTTTCTTGCGTGTTGCGATTTTTCGTGATCTCGCGTGTCATCAAGTATCTCTCCCTCTCCCTTCGCCCGCGAGCGGAATATTTTCGTAATCGTGTATCTTCATTTACGTTATTTATACACTCGCCGATAAGAGAGAGAGTTAATTAGGGACCTTTCGGGGATGTCAATAACACCCGTCGTAACGTTATTATCGCGCCGTATCGACAGCGCGTGTCTGCTACGCGGGAGAACGACTGTTAAAGGAACGAGCAGACGACAACGAGCAAATTTAAGTGCAATTACCGTGCCCGCGAATTCGGTCGTTCTTACGTCAGCGCGTTACCCGCTCGCCGGGTCGGCGCGCACCTAATTTGCATATTTGGCAAGCGCTAATTAGGGACTCGAGGCTGGCCGACATTGAGAAACATTCGGTTCTTCCTCGTTGAGCAGCCCGGTAGAAGCACGGATGCTTCGTGCAGGAGCCGAAGGAATCCAACTAGAAATTCATTTCATGGTCCTGACCAGGTTAGTCTTAATCAACTACCTGGTTTATATAAAGTGATGTTGTCGGGTCCTGATAAGTCATGTAAGTGCAACGCAACAATCAGGATTAATACTCTTAATTATTAATTCTTATTAATAAGATTATTAATAATCTTTATTATTAACGAGGATCTAATTTGGGTCTTATTAATACATGGAGAGAATTGTATAGTAAAAAGAATTACTACATAATTTGGTAACCGAAAAATAAATAATCGACGTTATGCAGTAATTTATTATCGTTTCATTTCGTATTAGATTTTAGAAACTGAAATGTACTATTAAAACATTTGCTATGTTTCCAGAGAACTATGTTTTCTAGCATATTCTATAGTAGTATTGTCAATAGTAGTTCTCTAGTAAATTGTAGTAATAGTTCTATAGTAACTATTGTTACTATGTTCTTCAGCAAGACAGACCTTACAGATAATCTATTTTTACAGCAATATTGTTTACCTGATTTAAATAAACAATATTTGGTTTAAATAAAGAGAATGTAGATTTAAGTAAATATGTTAATGGCACCCATCAAGGAAAATATTTGTTATGGATGATATTTGTCAAGGAAAAAATAAGTGATAAAATCGAAAAAAATTTATATGAAAAAAAGAACTAACATTCTCTCCTAATTACCAATGATATCACAGACTAGATAACTGATCGGAATCAATCTGTTTAAGACTATGGGATACGTATTTCTAGTCGGGAAGGAAGCAGAAGAATCGCACGACATTCGCCGGCGTCTCAACGCGAAGCGGCGTCGTTTCCGCGTGCGGCGAATTTACGCGGTCTCTCTAGCACTAAGGCGATGGTGACTTTCGGCACGGTAACATGCCGCGCGTCTCTTGAATTATGTAAATCTATTTTATTCACGTTTTCACCGGCCGGTGACACCGCGCGAGCGCGAGCGCATCGCGCTCAAAGTTTTCACTTGGAAAGCGCCAAACGCGATTTCCATGTGACGGTCGCGGCGTAATCGTCGCGAAAATAAACTCGCCGTCCAACGTGCGCACAATTTAGAAATTAGGACGTCGCGTTCCACTTACACCGGCGTGTACCTGCGACGTTGGCCGTGCGATTCTCACGAGCGCGCACTCGTCGTGCGCGCGCGGAAAAGTTATGTCGAATTCGGCCGGATGCAACGGTGCGCACCAGTGCGCACTAATGAAGAGATGACGCGAGAGAGAGAGAGAGAGGAGAACTCTGGATGCGCGACTCTCCCCATCGAACGACTGCGAGAGTTTAAGTATCACGTGTGTCTGTATTGTAGCAGAGATTGGGTCAAGTCGGCCTCGTACACGAAAAGAATGTTGTAGGAAAAATTACAATACAATTTTAGCAGCCCGAAAATAAACTGATACTATCACAAAAATTATAACAGTGAAAATGACCATAAATATGATAATTTTTATTATATTTATAGTAATTTTTATTATATTCATGGTCAAACTTTGCATAACTATTCTCTAAGAGACTGTAAAAAATTTCAGCTATTTGAAACCTGGATATCCTGTTTCCTCCCCCTGATTTCATCCTCTTAACATCTTGTGATAATTTTAAGCTTAAGATATTCTGGATATTTCGGGCAACGTCGGATAGTTTAAGTTAGTATGAAATAATTTTGAATTAAAAACTTGATTCAATCTTAAACTTGACTGATCGCGTCAATAACTGTCTTATTTTTATTATTTATCTTTTTACAACTATGTAGTCAGTAACCTAATCTTTTTTCGCGTCGACTTCTGGTATCGTTCGGATATTAGGATAGAATCATAGAAATATTAATACAAAATTATTTCGTACATTTTAGGGCTTCTGAGGTCTTTAAAAACGGATTAGTTTTTTTTATATTTCGTACTTTTTAATCATTTATTAAAAATTAGTTTTTTGAAGTTAACAACTTTTTCTTCTAGATCAGTAAGTATGAAAAAGGTTCTGTGCTCCAAGAAGAGACATTTTGGGATTCCTCTGCGCGCTGTTCCACTCGACACACAAACGAGAGACATGTGGCCAATCTTGATCCGGTTGCCCCTATCGTTACTCGAATCGTGGGGTGTTATACTACCCGCGTTTAGCGCCAAACGACCCGTTCGGGAATTCAATTTCACCAGGCGCGAGGGAGCGCACGTGCGACGCGACGAGCGTCTCTCGCGTCCGCCGCGAGTGCACGCGGCGAGCGACAGCTCGTCACGTTCTATCGCGCCGTCGCTCCGTCGCTCTCCCACGAACCTGTCGAAGGCCCCGGCAGTCCGCGGCTAATTAATTGTCCGCGGCCGGGGCTCGTACATCTCGCGTGCGTGCGCGCGCGTAGGAGGAAGGTCGGCGGAATTCCAGCGCGGACGTTAATCATCCTATTCATCGATCCCGATGAGATCGATGGCGACCGGGCGCCGCGTGTATAGGTTCCGCAAAGTCCCACCGGCCTCGCGACTTTCCAAAGAGGCTTGGCTGCGCAACGACGAAATCGGCCGGCCGAAGCGCCCATCGATCGCGCGGACGTTAATCAAAGTCGCGAAAATTTTGGGGAGCGCGTCGACTTGACCCGCCCTGACCTACGAGTTATGAGTTATTCAGCAGCACTCACGACTGCTGCTTCGATTTCCGTTGATTGTACGCACAAGAGCTCGACTGACGATTGAATCTCGCGAAGACGCGGCAAATAATTCGCGTGTACCTCTCACACAGAGAAAATATTGCAGCAAAAATTGCAAGCAAATTTTTGCAATCTTAGACCATAGAAAATTGTGATCAAAATTGCTGTATACTTATTTAAAAATGTTACGCATATCATTTAATATAAAATTATTATTATTACTTGAGTGTTTTGTATATCTAAAGTGCTTCATTTCAAAATATTTTCCCTTGATTTTCAGCGAAAACAGTTATAAAACTAAATTATATCACGTAAAGTGAAACATCTTATTACTGTCAACCCTCTTAGTAATTAACATTCCAGAACTATCTAGTTTTTCGTTCGACAAAGCATTTGTTGTTCACAATTACTTTGGAATCAGAATATAGGCAAGAAATACGACTGCGATGCTGGTTGCAAGATTAACCAAATTTTTCTACACTGTTAATTACTGTAAGAGGAACGTGTCAATAATTGGGCGTTTTAGCCCATGGTTGCCATTTTAATTCGAATTCAATCACGCGATCTTCACGTGCGATTTATTTGCGCGCGATATCGCGCAGAAATGAGTGTCTGTGCGCGAGGGAAATCGATTTCGGGCAGCCGGCGCGAAATATTCAGCCGAGGATCGATTAAGCTGATTAATTTAAACGCTCGGCCGAGGGTTAAGAGAAAATGGTAAGGCGCTTCGAATGCCTAATGGCCTAATCGTACCGGGGATTCAAAGCGCGGAAGTAATTGCCCGGCTCGAAGCCGATTCGCGGATCCGTATCTGCCTTTCGCCGCGGATCCGCTCCTTTCGCTGTTTCGGACGCGATGCGCCGCTTAATTGATTCCTTCCGGCACACGGTAATCACGAGAGCCGTGCTCTCCACGGGTCAGATCGGATTGATTTCGCGATCTTTTCCGGGCAGCACGCCGGGCTGTGTGTGTGTTACATCGCTTTTGCCTCCTCGTTCACACAAACAGGTAAGTAATAGGTCCGAAATACTAGTCATTAATAAGATCGGGAAAGATCAATCCCGCCGACACGTGCGCTTTCTTCCCGCTCATTGAAACATCACGTCGGCCTCTCAGCGCCGAGAAGACCTCGTCTTCGCGAAGCTACGAAAAATTCCTCGATATCGGCCGTAATCGACGGTCGCCTCGATAAATTTCTCGGGAGAAGGCGCCACGCGAAGATTAAAATCGCATGAAAATGAGGAGGAGGAGGAGGCGGAGGAAGAGGCAAGGCTGACAGGACACTAAGCGACCCGGAAAAATGCCAAGCGCCGTCGCCGAGGATCCTTTCTTCCTTAACCACTCGAAGATCAAGCCGTTCGGCGGCTGATCAAGGTCGCGCGCCGCCTGCTTAATGTCGTTCCGTTCGTGACAATTAAATGCAATTGCCGAGGTCGCGCGCGCCCGCACTTGCGGACAAAGCGCGCTCTGCGCCGCGACTCGACGAGCGAACAAAGAGGTCCTGCGGCTATTTTTAGCCCTCTCGCCCGTCGTCGTATCCGCGTGCGCCGATTCGCGTCTCGCATGTGTCGTCCCTTAACCCGGGCTCTCTCTTTCTCGTGCGCGGATGCGGCCGCATCGTCCGCACAGGCCAAACCAGAATATTTGCACCGGCGCGCGCAGTTTTACGCGCCGGCCGACCGGCCGACCGAATCGAAGTCCGCGGGAATTTCTGCCGGCGCAACGGCGGAATTTCAAATCGAGACGGGAGTTCAAGGGTTGAGGACGCTGCTAGGTATAATCGCTCGACGTCGATGGGAATGAATGCGAAATGGAAACCAACAGACGGCCACGGGAGAGAGCCACGAACACGTGCGCGGTATCTTATCGCCCGATGAATAAATATAAGCGCGAGTATATGTAACGTGAGAGTATGCGCGCCGTTATTAATCCATTAGCGGCCGGTGTCCCACATGCGAGGCGCTTTTTTATTGAATAAAATCACTCGATTAACATATAATTTTGTTTTTGCGTGTGTCCCCGATAACCCTTAATTCTCAGTTATATCTGTGCCTTCAATGAAAATGGCTTTGATGGTCTGTGACCATCGGGGAATAAAAACAGACTGACCAGTTTTAACAACGTGTTTGCAAAGTATTTGTCGCTTCTAGTACATCGAGAGAAAAATATCTAAAAGATGAAAAAATATTTATTTGAGGTGTATGAGTGGTGCACTAATATATTTATGATATTAATTATATCACTAATAATATGTATGCTATTGATATGAAATAGTTGGAAAATATTTTATGTATGCATAACAAAAAAATATATATTTCTATATATAGCAATAGAAAAAATATATAAATATAGAATATTTTTATTTCTATTTGAATAAAAGAATTTGGATTAAATATGTTAATGCATCTCCGGTAAATATTTTAATGTTAATGCATCTCCAGTAAATATGTTTTTTAGATATTTTTTCTCTTAGTGCAGGTGAATTATTTTTCACAAAGAGATATGTTACTTAGAGTGGCGCAAAAAAATCTAAGAAAAGATGTAAAGGAAAGGTGCACCTTGGGCGATGTGTTTTTGGGTGGATATTACGAAATTACGCGAGTGCTCCTTTCGCGCGTCGGAAATATCGCGCGGAGATGGATCCGTGATGCCGCGGCGCACCGGACGACCGTTTTATCGCGGCCGAGCGATTACTTCCGGGTGCCGCATCCTCCAGATGTACGATGATTAGCGGTAGATTGGCGCTAAACCGCGGCACGAATGCATCGTGCTGAATGCCAAATGAGGGGGAATCCGTTTTCCCAGCGACCGACAACAGGAAATTTATACCATCGATCATGCTCGATTCCACCCGTCCCCCTACCGCCTACTCCGCTCCTAGCATCTCCACCTCCCCCCTTTCGATCATTACTGCCTCATCATCTGCACGATTGCGTAAACCGCCTTCGTGCTTCCAACATCGAACGGAAAAAAAAGATCGCTTTTAACATGCAGAAACGCAAAGACATGTCGAATCTTGCGCGACGGACTTCGCCGTCGAAGGGAACAACGTTTCTCATCGAATGGATAATGTCGCAAATTTATAATTTACGAGATAAGAGTCGTTGGAGCGAGAGAGAAATCAAGACGCATCGAAGAAGGGGATCTGCTCGAAGACATCGTTCGAAAACATTGAACGAGAGAGATCAGCGCGAATTATCGCGAATCATCGCGAGTCACTGTCGGTAATGTCGCGCGAATCAAAAGAGACGTCCCGAGGCGGCTCGCGAAAACAACGCAATTAAGGATCACGAAAGTGATCGCACGGGCGTCTGCAAGTTTTCAGGACACACAAAGTACCCACGGCCGAGCTCCTCTCCGTCGCTAGGCTTCCTGCTTTTTGCTCGTTACAAAGCGATATAGTCCGGTCGACGTCGGCGGATAATGAGCATTCGGTAGCGCGAGGGCTCGTTCTGTGATGTCCCTCCTCCTCGTCCATTTTCTCGGTCCATGTTGCGTGTATTTGTGTACGTCGGTAGGTAATTCACGGCCTCCGTGGCGAACGAGCTTTGCGCTCGATTTGCTCTCTCGCTCGCTCGCACGCACGCACGCACGCATGCACGCACGCACGCACGCACGTTCGCACACGAGCGAGCGAGGCGTACGCGGCCGCCTTTGTGGGTCACACACAGACGCAGTGAAAGCAGAGATTTGACACTGGTCTGACCACTTCTTCGCACCCTCGCGCGTATAACTCATGACGCCGCGCGCCTCCTCGGAAGCGTCCGCTCGTTACTCATCGCGCCGCGAAATCAAGAAAAAGAGAGGAACAAGAGGTGGCAAGAGGAGAAAAATCGCAGGGGCGAGGGAATAAGAGAGACTGAGAGAAGAAAGAAAGCTGGAATCTCTTCTCGCCGCGCTTCCAAGAAAAACTTCGCGAGACGTCGCGCGACTATTTTCGTACGACGGGCCCACCGCACTCGAGAGGCGGCACGCGGCACCGCGAGTTTCATAAAGGACGAGAAGAATCACTCCTTCTCCCTCCCTCCTTCCCACGCACGCACATACATACACACATACACACACACACGCCGTAGCTTTTTCATAAGTGAAACATGGTTTTATTTCCAAAGAAGTAAAAACTACCCCATGTCTGTCTTGAATTTGCAAAGTTTATTGATATCCTTATAATTAAAAGGCAAATTACTTTTTCAGGCCAAACAAGCAACAATATCTGGGAATTTATTAAAAAAACACTACTAAGTAAATATTCTTGAATTCTATGTACGCAATTACGTAATATATATTTATATTAAAAAAATTTATAATTATTTTTTGTGAGTACAAGGATTATTTCACAATATCTATACTTTAGCCTGAAAAAATAATGTGTCCCTTTAACACGTTGGCCGCCATGATTTTCATTGCTCCTTGTTCCAAAGTTTCACTAAGGGAAGTTTGAATAACGAAAGATATACTAAACAAATGCGATTTAAGATGCATATATTTGTTAGCTCGTTTCATTGGCTTCTTGTTGGCCACAACTTGTTACATGCGATCGATTACGTCACATTACATGTAAATTAATCAAACGCGATGACATCATAGCGTCAACATGTTGAAACTATCAAGGGGAAGAGAGAGAGAGAGAGAGAGAGAGAGAGAGAGAGAGAGAGAGAGAGGGGGGGAGAGAGAGAGACAACGCGCGATTTCAATCTGACGAATTGTGTCTCGAGGAAAAATCATGCGTTTCTCCCGTCAAAATGAAATGCGTGGGAACCAAAGGAAATATCGAATTGGCAAAAAGTCGTATTGAGGTCGGAGCAATTCGCCCGGCGTCTGGCCGTCGTTTTATACAGCTTCGATACGCCCAGCCGCTGTTTTACACGTAAAAAGCGAAGTTTGACAGGCCGACTGAAACACGTTTTGTCGCCGGGCCGCGGAGAAATTCTCTCCGTCTCCGTTTTGTTCTTATCCCGCCGGGTAGGCGGATAAGTTAGTGCGAAGCCGATCCGGAAAGAGGAGGCGATATCTCTGGGTTAGGCCGCGACAGTTAAACCGCGCGCTGGGCCCGTATGAGTTGCTGCAACCTCTAAACGCATCGGGGGAGTCAATAAACTCCGAATCGAAGCGCGCTGGTCTGGGCAGTCGCGCGACACCCTCAATTTCCGGTCGCTGAAAGCTCGCGGCATTCGCGAAAAGTCGCGCTTGGACGCTTTCCGTCCGCGCGGAACAATAACGACCGCAACGAATCGCAAAATAAAAAAGACCAAAAAAAAAGGAATTGCCTTCACTGTTGCGAAATTAATTCGAGCGCAGGCCAGTCCCGCGCGACAAATACACGCCGTGTGTCCGGCACTTTCTCTCTCTTGACACATCCGGTTAACACCTATGCAATCGACGATTCCTAAATTTTTTACGGCGCGCGCGGTGAAATCGACTGCGACGACGAGGATGGCGAGGATGCTTGCGTATCCTCCCGAAGACATTCGGCGCTCGCGACCGATATCTCATGTTTCATGCTTAAACGACCACATCCGGTGTATTCGGGTAGGATTCCCCTTATTGATATTATTAGGTACAAATGTATGACCGGCTGTGTTGAAAGGCAGTGCCTTCTCGCGCCGAAATAAGCCAGAAAAGGAGGAGCTTTCCTTCGTTCACGGACGAGCGAGCGACGACGCAGCGCCGCGCGGATTACAATGCCTCGAATCCGACAAGATTAACGGCTCGATGCCTCGTGGGACTTTCGGAAGAAAGCCTTCCGCGTTGTGACAATTTATGAGCGGCGACTTTTCCGGCCCGCACGCCCGCGACGTCCGCCTGGATGGCCGTATCAGAAAAATACCACCGTTTCGCCGAAACAATCCATAAGCCCCGACGTAAGAGCTGCCGCATGCAAATTTTCGTAACCGTAGACACAAGACACAGTGCTGTCTTCTTCTAGAGTACACAAAATCACAGCAAGATTCTGATTGGTCCTTCAGCTAAGGTTCGCGTCTACGGTTGCAGCAATTCGTGTGTGAAAACGCTAATGGAGATTGTTTCTCAAGGAAGAAGGAAAGTCAATTGCAGTCTCGATTCTATCGGCAATCGAATGTTGCCGATTGCGTCACCGCGGATTTAATGAGATTTCCATGAAAACTCGCCGCGAGATTATCTCGCTAAATTGGCGAACGGCAAGAAAAACCCGCGGATAAGCAAGTCGCAACGCGACTGTGGGAAGGGAAGGGATGTAGAACGCGACAGGGTGAGAAACAGAGGGAGAGAAAGATAGATATAGATGGAGATAGATAGATAGATAGACTGTGAGAGAGTGAGAGAGAGAGAGAGAGAGAGTGAGTGAGAGAGAGAGAGAGAGAGAGAGAGAGGGGGGGGCAGGAAGAAAACCGTGTGGCTACAGGTGGCTCGGCGAACAATGCTCACGACGCAGTCTCTACAATGGAGATCATAATCAAGGCCTCGACGTGTAATGACTTATGAGCGCTCTCGCTCGTCCGCGTGGCGAACAATAGATCGGCGACGGAGATGTTTACGGCGGGAAACCGTCCCGCTGGACCGTCTCGCTGCCTGCGATCTTACGCTGTCTCACGGTGGGACCGGCCGGGATCGATTGAAGTGCCACTTGAAAACTCACCGCAACCGAGAGCTACCGCGCGAGCAGACGACCGTCGAGACTCCGTCCTGCGGAGATTCAGAGATGAGAAAAATTACTTGTGCCCATTTCTCACGATAACTGAACGCAATTTTCCAGGAGATAATTAACAAGCTGACTGCGGTCACGCCGGGCTGACTGACGCTGTGATTGCTGTGTGCCGTTAATTTAATTATGACACGTAACCAATCGCATGCAACAAATTAAATATCCGGTCAATAAAGAGCCGATGGAGAGAGCTAAGGAACATGTGCGTCGTGAATTGATTGACTGATGAATATGTGTGATTACACTTGAATTTAATGCTGATTTTAAATAATCTTACTCATTTTAATAATCGTAATCCCGCGCGTATAATGCTGGCTCCGAGACCCGAACGAATATTTCATCACCCACCAACTTTCGCTAACGGTCCGGGAAATGGCGCAAATCTGTTTGCAGATTCTCATTTTATGCGCTACTATCTTATAACTGAGGCTTTTCCACACTAAAAGAGAAAATATCTAAAACATGAGATATATATTCGATGGGCACTAACGATGTATTTACTTGCACTGATATACACATATTTTTACGTTGAGAAAAGCATTTATCTCTATTTTTTTTTGCCTAAAACCAGTGTTTTTCATAAAAGTTTGTTCTATTTAAGCAAAAGAAAATTTAATATTTAAATAAATATGCTATCAGTACTCATCGAATAAATATATTTTCTATTTTTCGGATATTCTTTTCTCTCTGGCGAGAAACGTGTCAATAAATATCGATTCTCAACAAAGTTATGGTAGTTCAAAGTTGGCCGGGTCTGACGGGCTCAGATTGCAATGTATGTGTCCCAAGAAGTACGATTGAGTACGCGAAGAGTTAACCTTAACTGATATTTTAAGCTTCGAAGTAACCAATGGGAAATCAACACGGCGGTCAACGTGTTAAGAAGAAACGGGAGGAAAGATGTAATCTAAAGCGGACGGAATGAAGAGAACGGGGATCCTTCGCCTTGCGAGGGAATAAGGAACAACTGATAAGTAGCGAGATAAGAAATCTCGCGTTACCGTCCGCTAAATTTAATTTATGTGTCGTGCAAGATCCAACGGTTTCACCGAACGGACCTCTCGGATATGTGACCGCTTGTCACGAGTCGCGGCGTTTATTCCGCGTTAGTCGCGCCCTCGTCGCTCTGTTGCGCGCGTTGAAGTCACCGGGAGACTTCGACGCCGCGCGACCAGCGCCCGGACACATAGAAAAACTGAAGCAGTAAGAAGATTGACCGATCACGATCGATTATCCTTCGGCCGTAAGGAAAATCGTCGACTGTGATCGGTCAATTTTCCTACTGCTCAAGTTTTACTGCTTAAGTTTGCTTGTATTTCCCTGGCCTTCGGCCTGAAGCACGCAGAAAAGCAAATCAACCGACCACAGTCGATGATTCTTCTTATGATCCGAGAATGCTCGATCGGTCAATTTTCTTACCGCTCAAGTCTTATCGTTTCTTTCTGGGACGATGCACGGGGAGGGAGCGTAGCTCCCGAACTTTTCTTTCTTCCGCTATAAAACAGGGAATTAGCGGCGTACGGAAGGGCAGGCATCGCGGGGCCGATTCGGCGATTCGCCGCGGTATTCAGCCGCGACGGTAAAGTCACGGCACGAAACTGCCGGTGGTATCTCGGTTACGCAGACGGAAGCGGATGCGCGTGGATTCGCGCGGATTTACGCGGGGTTAAAGTGGAACTGAGGCGGCAGGCAGCGTTTTATTCGAGAGCGCGTCGACGATGTCCTCGCGTGTTGTCGCGTTCCCCTTTTACGCCAGGCACGCACGTTTCTGCGTTTGTGTAGAAGCGGCGGAGGGCCATGATGAATATAACGGTGTGCCAGTCTCTCGCATTACCGAGTCGCGGCCGCGGAGAAGAGCAGGAGCGCGCGCTACGTATATACGTTTGATTGGATCATTCGAAACCGAGACCCGAGAGCGACCGGCCGGCCGACCGGTCGATTGCCCGATTGGTCGGTCGATCGGTCGGTCGGCCGGCCGGTCGGTCGACCGGCCGAAATCGTTCCCCTCGCCTCGACCGAGAGATGACGTGAACCTGCAATTTAAACTGCATTTTCGCGTGAGCCGTTATAATTGAGGACCGGCCGCGAAACTGCGCATTGGCCGCGCAGCCGAGGTCATGGTGCGATCGAGATTCATGCCAAATCGATCTCGCGCGATCGACGAAATTCCGCCGCGTGCACGCATATCGCGACGACGGCGAAGGCAGCGGCGGCGGCGGCGGCGGCAGCGCGAGGTCGAAGGGCGGCGCTGGCCCCATTCCGATTCGTATCTTTCGGCCTTTCTTCGATTACCATACCGTGCCACGATCTGACCGGAGGTTCGCTCGCGGGTGCAGAAATAGGGCGACAAGAGGGGCGCGAGGTGGTGCCCAAGGTGGCGGTGATGAAACTCCGGGGCGTTAATTATAGACTGTGCTAATATGCGAGTAATGCACAGATAAAAGATTCGTAATAAGAAGATTCTTGTCAAATAACGCGAGTAGCCGGTCAAACAGAACTGAACGCCAAATGTTAATCTCGCTATATTGTGAAAGAAAAAATATACAAGAAATAAAAAATATTTATATCCTGTTATTTATATACTGATAATGTATTTACTTACTTTGATATAAAATATTTTTCAAATAAGAAAATATAAATCCTCTTCTTGAAATCTATTCATGAAAGCAATTGTTTATTTTATTTAGATAGAAAAATTTACAATTAAATGTGTTTATTAGTACCGAATATTGTTTTATTTTTTTTAGATATTTTTCTATCGCAGGATGAATTTACATATGTCTGACGTATTTTTCACAACAAAAATTATAGTAAGTGGACTTGAGTTTAAGAGGAAAATATAGGAGCATAATTATTAATAAAATTCAATGATTGACGAGAAAGGTATACAAAAGTGTGTGTCAGATCAAAGTAAACTTGGCGCCTGCATTCGCACTCTCAAACATATATGAATTCAGCAACTATCATCTTACTACTATCACGTTCTGCTCTGATTGACCAGTCACTCGCGTTATCTATATGTGTAAAATAGAGATGTCTGTGTCTCTGTTCTCTCTCTCTCTCTCTCTCTCTCTCTCTCTCTCTCTATATATATATATATATATATATATATTTTTTTTTTGTC
>NW_022639497.1:1913866-1914072 GCF_010583005.1 Odontomachus brunneus
TTTTTTTTTTTTTTTTTTTAAACTTCTCTGATCGATCTGGACCAAATTCTGCACAGTTATTCTTTAAAACTCAGCGAAAAATATTGTCACTACCATTAACTGATCAGCGAGATTTTACTAATTACAATGCTGTACTTATAACTGCATTTATAGTAGCATAAGTATATACTATAAGAGAAAAAATATCTAAAAAATAAAAAATATTT
>NW_022639497.1:1914082-1928717 GCF_010583005.1 Odontomachus brunneus
TTAAATATATATAAATATATTTTATATATATAAATTTTTATATATATAAATATATTTTATTAGTACCTACCGCGAAAAAATATTTTTTATTTTTAGATACATATATATAATAGAAAATGTCTGTCTGTATATTCTCTGTTAACTCCTGAATCCTCTAGTCATCAATCGATCTAAGTAGATTTTTGTGTTATTACTCCCTAAAACTCCGTGGAAAATATCGGTTACCTGAAACTTTGATCCTTTCTCCTAATTTCATCTTCATGACAACACTTTATGATAATACTGAGTGGTTCCAACTAGTTTGATCTAATTCTTACTGGACATATTTAATAATATGAAAGATTTTCATCTTTGGAAAAATTCTGCTCATCAACAGAATCTTTCCCATGGATTTCCCGACTTTCCTCCAAGCTTGAGATCGCAAGATCTTCGACCGTCGCATTCTCACACCCTCTGACTCTCTACGTCACGTGTCTCGCGCGCTGTCGCTGATTTTCAGCGCGTTTACATTCTCGAGTTTCAGACGCGCGGATCGTCCGTACCCCCCCCCCTCCTCTCCTTCCGAGACTCCCACGGAACGTTAGATCCTCTCAGGTCCTGGAGGCCCGAGGTGCGGAGGAAATTGCATCGGTGTAATACAATTACAATTCATATCTCTCGAATAGTACGTCCATTTGCGCGGGCACGACGATTAACGGCGTTTAAATTGAATTCGTCTGCGCGCGAAAAAGGCCCGCGACTACCAACGGGAATTAGCTCGGCTCGAAATTGACGTTTCCGGCCGCGCCTATTCCTACTGACTGTTATTGCTTCTCAACGGCACACTGACACTGACACCGTGAAAGTAATTCCGCTTGCCTGTCAATGTGGTGTCGACTACAAACCATATTATTTTTCCACATAGTATTTTCTGTTAGATGATATCGCCCCTACTATTCGCGTGCGCGATTTCCACTACGCACGGCCTCCGATATACATATACAAACGTCGAGGATAAAAATCTCGCGATCAAGAAGTAACACGCGTATCAAAACTAAGTGCCGCGGAGATCGAGAGGTATTCGCTCTTTCTCTTCTCTCCCCTCCCCCCTCTCCCCGTCTTCTCACTCTTAATCTTATATGCAGTTTGAAACAATCGTATCCTTAGTGTTTAACTTCCTCTAACTTGATTGTTTGTTTTGTTGCCGTTCGCAACCGACAAATGCTCTAATCTAATTGCGTAAAAGCTATACTGGAACGATAATAAAAAGGGGAAAAGGAGAGCGGGAGAGACGAACGGGCGAACGGACGGTAAAAAGAATCCAGCCGTCGCGCGAATTCAAGTTTACCTTATTACCTTATTACTTCCTCAATTAAGTTTCGCTGGGAGCGTATTAGACTGGATAAAACGCGCGAAATGAGAAACACGCGGGGACGGATAATGTTATAGGACTTCGCAGGACTGGTTTCGCGCAATTCTCGTCCTGCCGGCGGTAGCAGCAGCAGCGGCGGCAGCTGCTACACTCAATATTGACACGACATGTTCGATCGCCGCGCTCGTGTAGAACTGAAAATTAGAGAACAGATCGTTCACCCATTTTTTCGCCCACGTCGCGAGAGTTACGCTATAGAATCCCGCGGATCGTACCTCACCTGAACGCGAAATTTGCTCGCGAAATTGCGGTAGTGATTGCTTTTGTCGCTCTCTTTCTGGATTCCTATTTATTTAATTCTTTCTTGAATTAAATTACTTGATTCTTATATATACAATGGTCCGTTTTTAGCTTTCTAAATTCCCCAAACACGACACATTTCCACTTCTAACAGAAGAGAAAATAGAGAGAAACTAAGAGAAATAATATCTAAAGAACAAAAGATATTTATTTGGTAGGCACTAATAATATATTTACTTGAATCTAAGTTCTTTTGTTTAATCCTTTATCTGGCAGACCCGAAAAAATGTTTAGAAAAGAATTGTTGAGTGTTTGATGTAAATGATATTCTCGGAATGGAGTTATATTGTTTTCGAAATATCACTTTGGAAACATATTTTTTTCCAGCGATTTTTGTCATAAAGTGACAAAAATCGAAACTACTGAGACACAGAACAGACAATCAGATATTGCTTCAGAGCAACAGTGCTAAATAAACGCGTCCTACATCTGTCATTCTTGCGTACACATAGCTCACGAGAAATCGATGTCGCTTGAGATCAACACATTATCACAAATAAATAAAAAATAAAGGATTAAATAGAATAAATAATTACTTTGATAAAAAGCTAAAAAGGTTTGAAAACAATGTATTGTCTTATTTGAGAAATATTTTATATCAAAGTAAGTAATCAGTACACGTTAGTGTCCATCGAATTAATTAGTATCCATCGAATAAATATTTTTTATTCCTTGGTTCTTTTATCTCATAGTGTATATACTCTTTTATTCTCGAGTTGAACTCAATATCTGTCGGCCGATATATTCTTGCATTGTTATATCCCTAAACGAATTACATCCTTGTGCCGCAACATTCTCGTCCCCGGCTCGTTATGTTCGCGGATGATTGCGCCCTTAAATCGCCGGCATCCTCCGCACCCTCGAAGCGGCGGCGTCCCTCGCAGGATCCTCGCCGCAACGAATCGCGGCTCCTCGTACGCGAGGAGTGCATTTCGCGGTTACGATGAAGGAAAAGGACCCTACGAGGCTGCTGCCCCGGCGCGCAGTCGCGGCGTTATTCCGACAAATTACAGAGAGCGCGAGGATACTTCCTCGAATCGATGCTGAGAGAGACCCCGTTCGGAGAGAGGACGCCTCAAACGCGGTCCTGTCACCGCAAAACTCAATATTTGCGGTAGTGCATCGCGCGGCACCGCCTGCCGTCCTGGCGCCAATGAGTTTGCCGCCGCGTCGCCGACACGATTTCCGCGACCGGGAATTTTGCGAGTCACGTGCGTGAACGCGAACGCCGTTTCCGAGCGTCGTTTTCGCGCGTCGTGGCCTCGCCGAGCCAATTTTGCGCGCCACGAGATCGTAACACTAAATTAGATTCAGATCGAATCGAATCGAATGTGCGTTATTTTCACGTCGACACGAAGCGCGACGTTGATGATTATGAAAAGATGGAAATCGGGGGAAGACGTAGCAAGGTGGCGAATAAAATTGGGCGAAATTGGAAGAAGAGAGTTGCAGGTTGCAGTTGATAAAGACGACAGGGTTACACGTGGATTGCATGTTGAAAAAATCAGCCGGAAATTCACGACGAAGCGACATTTTTAGCACGTGAGATTTTATTTGCGGAGAACTTATATTTGCCGTCTAATTGCCGCGGGAGATATTTTTTATTCTGGCGCCGTAGAATCTTCAGGCCTTCTCTCGGCTCCGTTTTGTGTCACGGATTCGCGTATATTCATTGTCGTAACGCCGACAAATTGCAAACGTTGACTCCGAGAGAAGAAAGAGAAAGAGAGAGAAAGAGATTCCTCGACGGCCGCGCGATTTGTGTTCCTCTTCGCGCTGATTCAATATTTGCGTACTCCGGGTTTGCCGTCGCGAAGATCGGCTCGTCACCCATCAGCCACCACAAGTGACCTTGGACCAACTTTTCACCGTAAAGTCGTGAGAGAAGCGCGGGAGAAGCAGAGGGACACTGAACCCGATTCGTCAGTCACTATTCACATATTTGTCTCGCTAAGTGAAGTGCCGTGTACTCCGGCTTTATACTCTGTATTCCCATCCCGTATTGCGATGTTTGAATCGATCACGGTAGCGCATAACAAAGACGACACGGTCTCGTTAGGAACAGAGGAAATAGGTGAGATGGAAAGATCGCAGCGTGAAGCACCAGCGAGCAAAGGTATCGCAAATTCGAGCTGAGGTATCGCAAATTCGCTCTTTGCGTCAACGAGTCGCGATTTCCGCGATATTTGTACATGTGATCGTAATTCGCGATTTATCTGGAAACACACTGATTGCGCTGCGAAAAATGTCGGAGAGAAAGGGAGAGAGAGAAAGAGAGAGGCAGGGGGAGAGAGAGAGACGCGTCGAGAAGTATCCGGCGTTTCATTTCGGCAAAACGCCTCGACCCGAGCGTGATGAGGATTCGTTTCGTCGACCTTATAATTCCACGGGATATAATACACGAGAGTGGTGGGATAATCATGAACATTAAAAGAGAATCCTCGCGGGGGCACAGGGGGAGCCACGATGCGATCTCTTCTCGTTCAATGCACGGCGCGCGCTTAAATATTATTTTCGATAATCAAAAGGCGCTTCGTGCGCGCGTATGGGCGCGCACGCCGAACCAATAAAAGTATTCCAGTATGAACCGCGATTTGTGTATTGCGTATAAATATATACCCAACGGAATATTTTTAGCGTCCTGGGATTATCCGGCATCGTCGCCACCTTATCTGATCTCTCGGCTATGTTATAATATAAAAAAACAAAGGTCCCTAGTTGAAGAGTTGAACTCTTATACACGATACAGACACGCAGCGGGAAAAGTTAATTCGTTGATCTTATTAGCGGTAATCGCGTTGAATTCGCTTTTTTTTAATGACTTTTATTGCGTAAGATTGCGGCGGCGACGACGCGAACGATCGCGCGCGCAGTAACGGTATCTCTCGCGAATGGCAATTGTCAGGTGTCGGATTCGAACACGCAGCATTGCCACTTTGCCAAATAAAATACAGTCTTGCGTAGAGAGGAGAAACTCTCGCGAGTCGTTCGCTCGCGCGCGCTCGCTCGGCTGTCCGACGCAGAAACTCGCGTTTCTCACGGCACGATAGGATCGCCTTTACAATTTGTCTCGCGCCTGAAATGTCAGCAGGTACTGACAGCTTTACGATTCGCGAGGACTTATTTTCCAGCGTCTGGCAAGGGGAGCAGCAGCCTTAAAGACGCAAGGCAGGATACTACGTGCGCGAGAGAGCGTGCGGGCGCGCGCGCGCGCGCGTACACAGTGTAAGGATATAATTAAATTTGTACACATCCAAGGGATCGCGCAGTCTCGAAGCTGAGACGCGAGAGAATATATATAATGTGACACGGTATAATTATACTAACTCTCCTATTGGGGAATGTAACAATTCGCGAGCACAACAATTCAGAGTTACAGGAACCTGCGCGCATAGTGTGTAATTATGTAAGAATACGAGCGCCTACGAGTTCGAGTGGTACTAAAATAAGATGATTTATTATATCTTATTTTTAGATGGATAAAAACGAGCTTGTTTCAATTTTCACGTGTGCGCGCGCCAGTGAAAGACAGAGAAAGAGAGAGTATTTTTCGCCAAGGTGTGATACAATTATGGATGCATACAGAAAAATATTATTCTACTGCTGAGAAAGGCGTTTTCTTTCAATTCACTTTCTTTCTTTTAAATGATGGCCATCTTCAATGAAGAATATCTTCTTCACAATAGGCTCCAAATACACTCACAAATGGTAGAAAAGTTCACTATTATATATTCTTCTAAAAGAATAATTTTCTTCACTAAAATATTGTAAAATTTTATCAAAGAAAAAGTTGTTTCGACTCTGTGCAGCAAGCAAATCGCACTTTTGTTTGCATGTAATATTTTTAATTGAAATGTTATATCGCAAAAATCTTTGTACATAGTTTTGAATAAATTTGAAGCTTAAAATTTGATGAAAACTTGTGTCAGATTTACGAATATATAAACTTATGAGATCTATGAAACACAAGCAGCATTTAGTCAAATGTAATATGTGTTTCTGTGTGCACAAATAAATAACTTAATCTGGAATGAGATTTTACAATTGAAGTTGAGATTGAATGAGAAAGAGAGAGGGGATCTTCATGAGAGTTATTTAATTAATCGACGCCGTTGGAAGAACCGCGCTTTCACGGGATCGACCACCCGGAAAAAGGAGACGATGCGCGAGATTAATTCGATGTTTGTAATGACTGTTTAAGGAGCGCGGCTCAGAGGCGAGGTTGCATTCTCCGTTGCGCGAAGAAGGGGGCCTTTGTCGTGGATGCGCGCGACGAAACTTCGTGGACCGCATGAATGGGCGCCGGGATTAGCTCCGTGACATTATAATGAAGATGAGAGCCAAGACTAATGGCGGCAAAGTGAGCCGACGTAGCATTAATCAATGTCCCCTGCGTGGCACGCTCCGCCGAGCACAAAGAACGTTTAACGTCGGTTCCGTGGAAAAACCTCAAACGGAACGTCACTCGCGCGCCATCGCGACCACAAGAGAGTCCTTGATTGCTTGAAACAATGCGTGCCACGTCGCGATATCCGCCGCGTGCAGCCGCGATACCAGGCTCTCTCGCGATCCTTTCCAGGTTATCGGTCTACGATTCTCACGGTATACTCCCTTGCAATTTTTCGGATCGGGGAAAAGACGGAGCAGATATGCTGACACGAAACCCAGGGGGAGGCCGAAGGGGAGGCTCGATTAGAGTTTCTCCTACAATTATACGAATTATCTGACGACTTAATCGTTGCATAATTTTTAATTCCCGGACTTGTAATCTAAATTGCCCGAGGCGCTCTCCCAGGGCTGCCCGCGAATACTTCGCGTGTCTTAGATTTTTCTCGTTTTTATAAATAAATTGGGATGTGTGTATACGAGCGTGCGTTCCTTAATGTAGCCAGAGGCGTGTTGTTAGACCACCCGAAAGATTCACGAAGAAACAGGCCACTGGCTCGACGCGATGCTGTCTGCGGCTGCAATTGCAGTAGCCGATGATCGATCGGTTCAGCTGCATCATTACAACGGAACAACGTGCCAATCAGGGTTAACGGGCAACGCGCATAATTATCAATGATACTTTCCCGAACAGAAGCCCCAACGAGGATGAATGATCGCAACTCGAGAACCTCCCGCGATTTCTTCGAGCAGCTTCCACGAGAGGTCCTTCTTTTTCAGATAAACACATGACCTGATTCACATGAGCTACCACTTTTTTGCGTAATTACTGTGCGATTAACATTCCCGAGATCGACCGTGCAAAATTACACGATGTGTGACGTGAACTCTTCTCGGATTCTTCTGTCTATTCCCTCAAATTATTTGAAACATCATTTCAATACGAAATTTATGAATTGCATTGAGTTTAAAGAGAGCAACTATTTTACCTAGAAATCTATCAGTATTATACGTATCAACAAGTACTTTAAGTTTATTTATTGGTTCATTTTTAAGTAGAAAATAGTTGAGGCAGTATTTTTGCAATTCAGAAACGAATCGATTCTGAATCCCAATTTTAATATTAATTAACCTTTGTACTATCCCATCATAATTACTTTTAATTATGCATTTCTTGATCCATTCTAAAGGCGCGAAAAATGCTTCTGGCTGAGGCGGCATCTCCGCAACTTTAAAATGAATAAAAATGCGTAACTGAAAATAATTAAGGCGGGATAATAGAGGAGTTAATTAAAATATCAATATAAAAAATTATAGGATTCAAGGTCGGTTTGATATAAAAGGCAGATTCACCGCGTGTATTACAAATACCGGAAAACTATTCGTCGCCTATGCGTTAACAGTGTCAAACATTATTATCCTCCCATTAATAAATATTCGTTCCAACATCAGCGTTCAGCTCTTACTTGTCTGCTATTGATCCTATGTAAAGGAATTACTATCTTAAACAAGTTTCTTCCGAAGTTTCCGGGGTCCAATCGAAAAGCTAACGGTAATCCGCTGCGGAGGAGCGAGGGAGCTTTCACCGCCGGCTTGGAAAAGCCAACGGATTGCGAAGGCGACAAAAGCCCGCGTGCACCGGCTAGAAAACGGACCGCGAGTACTTACAATGAATTCATCCACGACCCACACCCGCCACCATGCGGGCGCGCGCACTCCAAGTCGCCGCAATAAACTTTACGACACTTAATAACAATATCTGCGGAGATAGCTTCGCCACGCAAAGCGAGAGAGCGCGAGGAATGAGAGTGCGAGCGAGCGAGCGAGCGTATCTTTATCACCCGGTTTTACAGCACCACCTTCGAGCCGTCATAACCGCGTCTCGTCGTCACCGTTGTCGTCGTCGTCGTCGTCGTCGTCGTCGTCGTCGTCGTCGTCGTCGTCGACGTCGTCGTTGCTTATTAAAATCGACGCTGTCGGAGAAAAAATAGCGCCCACGTGTAATCCTTGCGATCGAACGTCTTAAGGTCTCCGCACACAAGCTGTCACGCACACGACTAGATTTTATTCCAGAGTGAGTATCTCGCAACGCCTGACTTCCGACAGCGATAAAAACATAGTTTATTACGCGATACTAATTGCAAGCGCCAATCCGCAAAACGCTCCATTTCGCGTATTATCCACGAATTCAAGAGGCACTTCTTGTCCGATTCGATTGACAAGCAGCAAGTTTATTCTTGAGCGATTTAATTTTGATTAATTTCTACGCGCTTTCAGGACAATGTCGCGCGGAATACGAACGAGTCCCGCGTGGAAGTTGAAGAACGAGTGTGCACAGCCCTTTATGGCACGCTCGACGCGGAAGTCGACTCATGGAAGGTTGAACCCACCGTCTTTCTACATCCTGCAGAAAGCAAGGGATCCTCGACGCGAAAGCGAGAGTGGCCGGTAGGTAGGTAGAGCACGTGAAAAGGAGCCACGCGTGATACGATACGGGTCCAATTAAAACGCGCGGCAGCAAATCATCGCCCGCATGCACAACGATCGAGAACGAGAAAGAGAAAGAGTGGAACGGGCGGGAGTGTGTGGAAGCGAGAGAGAGAGAGAGAGAGAGAGAGAGAGAAAGAGAGAGAGAGAGAGAGAAAGAGAGAGAGAGAGGGAAAAAGAGAGAAGGGACTGTCCGCAATAATTCATCTTCGCGGAACTTTCCACCGACGGTCGTCGCGCGTCGGAACCTAATTATACGTGAGAAATTAATCGCGTCTTAGCAGCGCCTCGAAAAATTTCGCGCCGCTCTTCGATTCGCAGATTCTCCGACTCGACGATCTTTCCGACTTCCGCGGAACTTCCGCGCTCTTGTCTCGCGCGTCTCCCCTTTCGTCGCGGTTTGACACGAGTCTGAGGTCCGAGGTCGAAAACGCGGAGGCCCGACTAGAAATTTATCCCTTGGCAAGTCTAGTGATGCGATTCTCCTATTTTACTGCCTATATCTCTTGCAATAACTTGCGTGGATGGTGCAATGGAGACATTTAATGTGCACTTTATACTACATCTACGAAATGCATCAGGTTTCGACCTGGTACACGTCCCAGGATCAGTGGTCCTAAGGATCTGGACATCCTCCTTCCCAGTCAGAGGGTTCGCGCGACAGGAAGGAATCGCGAATTTGCGAATCGCGCGAAATGAGCGCACGGGACACCTCCGTTCCGCGACGAGGCGAGGCGAGGCGAGGGGAAGGGAGGCGAGAAGAAGGCACGAGCGTTCCCGAGAAAGAGGGAACGAGATCGTCGTTCCTGTGGCAGTAGTAAGCGCCGGTTCGTTATCGGACATCGGGCTTGGGTGCACCGTCCTCATCACGCCTTGGCCCTCACCCGAGAGCCTCCCCTCAGCCCCACCTTCCCCGTCTCCGTCGGTCCGCGCCGCGCACCGCACCGGTGCATCGCGATCTCGCGCTCCTCGCGCGGTCGCTCGCCTTCGAGAGCATCGATACCCGCTTCAAGTTATGCAACTATGTAGATCGCGATAGAAACCAGCTCTTTCGAAGCACGGATGGCACCAGCGCGCTCGGGATAACGTCGCGCGAGGGGGACCATGCAGAGTATCGGCGAACGCGCCGCGATAAGCCGTGAACGTTCCCTCTTCTTCTTCTTCTTCTTCTTCGTTCCCTTTCTCACTCGGCTCGACACCTTCCCCCTGTATTTTACTATTAATTGAAGTGTAAAGCGTCGATCGGTGGGAACGAACGGACGGACCCGAGACGCGTCTAACGTTAGCTGTTTAGGTTAGCCGTTTAGGTCTCTCAGGCGTTCCCAAAGCGGCTCGACGTGGGCGTGCGGTGGATCTAAGGAAGCGCGAGGTTTTTCTGACAAGGATCCCAGGATTGTCACCTCAGAAACCATCTCAGAGACGCCCGACTTCGTAGCGAACGAGTCGCGAACGCACACTCTCCTACGATCGATACGACCTGGGTTAAAACTTCAGCCCTACTTTGAATTTGAACTTTCTAACACGTCTGTATGTTCTGAAGGATCGTTGTGATACACCTGGAAACTAAGATCCTACTTGGCGCCTCTAAGTGGCAGAAAACGCATAAAATATCACTTGTAGGTTCCGAAGAGGATTTTTTGGCAAAGTTAGTGGATGGAATCATACGAAGTTGGTACAAGCTTCAGAGTATCGAAATAACAGTATCGTGGTCGAAAAATGGATCGGAATTTTGATTCGGGAAGAACGTTTCGAGCAATGATCGGTCGGACGAACTTGAGAACCTCTGATCAAACGGCTAATTCAGCATTACTGGATTCAACGCGATCATTAGGCCGGATATGATACGTCGAGGAGATCGAGCGAGACGTCGAGACGGCGGGAGTTAGAAAAGATTTTTGCCGAACTACCGAGCTTTTCGCTATCGAAAACTATTGGCGAAACTAATTGGCATTCCGCTGGCTCGTCGTGGCGCAAATTTTTTCCGCCATCGTATTTCAGCGGTAAATTAAATCGAACGATAAAGGCCACGTTGTCCCGGGGGTGAGAACGTACTCTGGTCAGATTCATTACCGATACAGCCGCGTGGGAACCACGTGCGTAACGAACCTCGAGCACGGAGACGCTTCTTCGGCAAATAAACCGTCGTGGCTTGTATTATGTATATCGTGTGATAAGAATATAAATCTGCAACTCTCGGTCTTCAGAGAGTTCGAAAATTTATGGGAAATTTTCGTCAGAATTTATGGAGAAAGCATATGCTTATTATTAGGCTGCATTTAAAGTCGGATCTTATATTTAAGATAGTCTTGGGTTCAACTTCAGATTTCTTCGCAGCGGAGAGATCGAGGCACCCAAATGGCCTTTGATCCTCGCATGTGATCACTGTTATCCTAGCAGGATCGCTATTATGTGACACTTGCGCGCGAGAAAAATCGCGCACGACTAAAAGAAGTAGATTATGCGGCGGAGCAACAACGCGAGAAAAGCGGATATTTCACGAGCAAACGAGACACATCGCGACAATCTGTTGAAATCATACTTAATAGGATACCTGATAGCACCGGTCGAGATAATCCAGGATAACACCGTCGTGCCCGGGCTCGATCCTTGTCTCGATCGATTTAATGTATGCAAATTGCCGCGGCTCGAGATATTACTGGGATTAGATCAGCGAAATGCAGATTACGATAATACCGCGGAGGCGTGTAAATCGATCTCTCGGAATCTCGAGTATTGCCGGACCTCATCCTCCCGCGAGCCGGTTACCGCTCGCCGAAATTCGATAACAGGGCGTCCCCCTCGCGAATCCCTGCACCCTCATATTCGCGCCTGACCGCGACAAATCGCGATTACGCGCGCGTGTATTGTTCCTCATAAAGCGCCTAACGACCGTTCCACGAGGAAAGCAACGATCGTCTCGTATTCTCTACTTCGCTCTCGCATCCTTTTTGCTTCTCACCAGTTCTCCTGAGATTCTCAGGGCTCGTTCCGCAAGATATTATAGATATCTCAGAATATTCGCAACAATTTCCTAATATCTATTCTCTATCTGCTTATTTTCACGTATTCTGCATAATCTTTTAATTCTGTAATCTGCCAACTAAGCCCCTATTTTTCTCAAGTCGATAGATATCCCGCCTGACCATACGCTTTATCCCAACCCCGGTGTCCCTTTTCCTCAGTATCCCTCTGAACGTGCACCGTCGAATCCTCGGATTCCAGGATCTGAGATCACTCGAGCGAAAAACCTTAAACATCCTAGTAAGAACCTAGTAACACCCATTTCGACGACGAGTCCCCATCTTCCCCGTGCGACTATTCCACGCGAGACATTTCCCGGTGCATCCTGAATGCAGTCTGGACGGCGTAGGTTCCTGCATTACAGGGATTACGTGCTCGCCGTCGTACCTGTCCCAGCCTCTCTCTCTCCCTCTCTCTTTCCCTTTCTCTCTCTCTCCTTCCCTTTCTCTCTCTCTCTCTCTCTCATCATCTCCCTCCCTGTCTTTTTCTCTCGTTCTAGCCAGCGAGCGACATCACCTCACCTCTTCTCTTCTCTCCTCTCCTCTCTCCTCTCTTCTCTTCTTCTCTCCGCTCGCCGGGCTCGCCTCGCGCGCTCTGCCTAAGGCATGTCTTCAATGGCGAACACGCTGTTAAATATAGCCGGGGCATTCATAAATCAGGCGAATACCGGCGATGTTAAAGGGGCGGTCGCCTCGCGTGGGCAGGCGGACGCGAATGCACACGAGGAACGTTAAAGCAGGCAACCGCATCGAGAGAGAAAGAGAAGAGAAGAGGGAATAAAAGAGACAGACAGAGAGAAAAAGAGAAAGAAAAAGAGAGAGAGAAAGAGAGAGACCACGACTAAATTCTTCCGGCCCCGTGGACCTTTTCTTCTCTCCTCCTCCCTGCCTCTCGACTCTCAATAGTATCCTTTTCTTCTGGCGAACTGCCGCAGTCAGAGGCGACCTGCTCTCCCTCCCACCCACAATTTACGTGTCCGCTAATTGCTACTGTGCGACACTTTTCTTTCTCTCTTTTACGGAGAAGCGACCTACGAGGCTCGTTGGCTGGATGTTGTGCTCGTCGCGCGAAACGGGTCTTGTATACCTCACAGTGCTGAACGAAGCAGAGTTCGTTCAAGAACGCAAACACCATCGGAAGGTGTTTTCGAGCTCGGATATTTTACGATTATTATGAGAGCTACGAGGTAACGGATTAGAGGATTAATAAAAAAAAGGGATTCTGCGAGTTAAAGACAAACGTGGACGAGGTAGGCTCGTCGCGATTCGCGAAGATACGAAACCGTGCATATTACTCCCCACCATAGAACGAGATTGTTTTTCGCTGGTCGACCGAGCGATTACCAAACTTGAGTTTTTACTCTCACCGGCCGCCTTTTGTCACGAGAGAAGAAGGAGCGCTCGAGTATTGCGTAAGTCAACCAAGTGGCTTCCGGGTGGTGTCGCTGTTAGTGTCGTCCGCAGGTGATGTTCAAAGAGGAAAAAGAAAAGACAGAAAGAGGAGAAGAAGAACGGCGCACAAAGATTGACGGTGCCACGGGGCCAAGCGCCACCGTTCTTGAGGTGCGCGCGTCAAAGAGTAATCGCTTTTACGGACCGGCTAAAAGGCAAATAGAGGCACGGGGGCAGGATGAATGGGAGGATGGCCCACTTCCTGACAGCGCCTTATATGAGCATCTATTACAATGCCGGCAGCGCGGCGGAGATCCTTCGGCCTCGGCGGCTGCGCCTGCCGCCGCCGCTGCGAGGACCGAAGGCGAAACCGGTCGCGAGCCTCTTCTTTCGTCTACTTCCTGCTTTTTAAAGTCGGAGTGAAAGTGAATGCCGCCGCGGAAAAATTCCCCGCGCGCGCGCGCGGTTATTAATAAGTCGGTATCAAATCGCAAATCTAGAAACTGCGCTCGATTATCCAGCGGCCGAGCGATCTCCTTCTTCGCGGATCCGCGAACCTAAGCTGACGCGAGATAGCGGCGTGATCGATCAACCGCAATGATCCTGCGCATTTTTCGCGAGAATACCGCGAGGATAAAGCCGAGTGAGAAGGTGAGAAATTTCGACCCGCGCGAACCACCCTCGTGAAACGAGACGGAAGAAGGCTTTTGCTTTTTAATTAATGTCACGTCGTTCTCTTGGTTAATTAATTTCTACTCTTATTTCAAGCTTAATAATAATTAACTGAGCAGAATTATTATGTGGCGAGAATTTTATTCTGTGATGAAAATTAGTATAGAATTTTGTATAACTAAGCAATAGACTGATTCTGCAATTCTGCAGTAATTAATTATTCTTTCATTTTAAACACACACACACAGACACGTGTGTGTGTGTGTATGTATAAAATGAAAGAATAATTAATTACTACAGAATTGCAGAATCACTCTATTGCTTGGTTATACAAAATTCTATACTAATTTTCATCACAAAATAAAATTCTCGCCACATAATAATTCTGCTCTCAGTTAATTATTAATATATATATATATATATATATATATATATATATTAATAATATTCTGCTCTCAGTTATTATTGTAATATATATATATATATATATATATATATATATATATATATATATATATATATATATATATATATATAATGTGTATATATATACACATACATATGCGAAGAATATATGCAAAATGAGAGCTAACTTTAGAAGAAGCCATCAGCCTATGCAGGTGAAAAAAAGGACGAAGGGCGGTCGATCGGGCGCCGCCCTATCTCAGTAATAGATTATCGACGATCGTTCCTCGCCGCGGGGAGAAATCGCCGAAGAAAGAAGCCGACTTCGTGGACGAGGCGGTTGAAGAAAATAAAAACCAAATTGATTATCCACAAGTAGCGCGTAAGAAAGGTCCACTTCTGATTATCATCTGAATGCGTCACTACATCGATAAAGTAAACAGCGATGAAAAAGTAAACGATGCTTGGATTATTAATCCACTTTAATTTTTCGCCATCTCATATAACCAGCGTGACGAAATGTACTAATAAAGTTGATGTATAGCTTTAAAAAGACGTCTAA
>NW_022639497.1:1928727-1944038 GCF_010583005.1 Odontomachus brunneus
AATGTGCTATTGAAAAATCTACTACACTCAAAAAAGAGATCTTATCTTTGACAGAATTTTCTTATGTATAACCTATATATATAACCTGAAAACCTATATATATGGTATATACCTATACCTATATAACCTGGAAAGAATTATTTTACAAGCAAAAGGAAAAAGGAAAATATTCTAAGTACAATATTCCTAAAGTAAGAAAAATTTCGTTTTCATCTAGTATAAGTCTTGTTTTTAATAGAAATGTCTTTTAATAAGAAAGCATTTCGTTTCGAAATATATTTCTTTTGATAAAAAAAAATTAGAATAATATTCAATAAATATTCAATAGATATTCAGTATTCAATAGAATAATATTCAATTTCAGATTTCTGATTAATTTGAAGAGAAATACTCTTTTAAAGTAAGAATTTTCGCTTAGAATATAAAAATGTAAGAAATAATACTTTGCAACTAGAGTTCATTTTTTAGATGTTAAAACATTTTCTCTTATAAGGGAATTCCATTAAAAATAAAATCATATATATTTTTAGGTATATGTTCTTCAACAAGAGAGATCTTACTGATAGTCTATTCCTACATTACTAAAAACATAGTAAGATTGAAAAGAACTTATCTAAAAAGGAAACTATAATATTCTCTCCTTGTAACACTTTCATGATAATTAATGACGAATTATCTCTTTTCGCGTTTCAGTTGTATGAATAAAAACCTTACAACTAAAACTTACGGTAATAGTTAATGTTACGAATCAAGACGAAGATTAAAGTTAGATACGAGCGATCGCGCCAATGTACTGTTCCACATGCAGTATAATTCTCTAACAGTCATAATATAAACCGGTGTCGAAATAGATCGAATTTACGAGCTTGGCTTTCGGTGCTCTTTCGCAAAGTACCGTGACGACGGGATTCGCCCCGGTGCAGCAATTCTGCGCGCAATTATTTTCGGCAGATCCGCGCGCACAGAGGCTCGATATAGAGCCTCGATATTATAATCGTCGCGGATCGGCCGGATTTACCGCGTTATTTGTTTAAACGCGAACGTCAGCGTGCGTCGCGACAAAATTCTATTTTCAGCCTACAACCGTCGCAAATAGATGCGAGTAGACTAAATCGGACAGGGAATATTATTCGTGTGCTAAAAGGCGAATCGGTTACACCGGCACTCTCATGTGCATGAGTGCGTGCATGAATGTCGCAATCGTTTCGAATCTTACTTATAGGGAATACGAGATCGCAAAAACGCGCACGACAGGACGGAGGAATTTCAAAATGCGCGAATCGCTGAGTCTAAGAGAGCTCGGCCACTACGACGATATTAAACGAGGATTCTTCGCGGTTGAGCGAGCGAGCGAGCGAGAGAGAGAGAGAGAGAGAAAGAGAGAGAGAGAGAGAGAGAGAGAGAGTCTCCTTACTCGGTGAATTACCACCGCGGGACGCTGTATGGAATTCAAACGATTGGGGAGATAACGGTCGCGATAATTATCGTCGCATAAATCTGTCGGCACCGCCAAGTTTCCGTTTCGACAACGGCGACGTTTCGCGCAAGATTGATGGTCCCCGATTCAGCTGCAACGGCTGTCACCTTGGCTTATCAGCAACGCTCAAGGCTTCTTCTTTTTCACTTCGACACTTCGGCGCGCTTCATTTTCGCGTGTCAATGCGATATCTCGATAGCCCGTCGAGAGCGTGTCCGGCGCGAGTTAACTGTCGAGTCAACGCGATGCGCCCACTTGGAATTTTCGCGCGGAATCTTCCGCCGCCGCCATCGAGCGAAAATCACCTGATATGAACAGGATCACCTCTCGGGATCCTGAAGTTCATCGCGGCGATGGCGCGCATTTTTCCCCGCCATCAAGCTGGCAAAACCACGGGGAACGCTCGCACCGGGCAGTCCTTGTAAGGGACCAGGCATCCTTAACGATTTTAATTAACTCCGTTAGCCAGCGAGGGCCTCTCGCGTACGCAAATGCAATGCTCGGTTGTTTTACCGTTAGAGTACTGATAGAGAGGATGCGAGAGGTCTCTCTCTCTCTCTCTCTCTCTCTCCTTCTCTTTCTCTCTTTCTCTCGTCCTTTCTTTCGTGTGTCCGACGGCCGGGCGAAACGGCCGGGAAAAATCAGCACACGGGCTTATCGCGCGAGGCGATACTCTCGAAAGCGCGGCGGTTCAAACACAATGCACCATTAGCGCGGACAATCGTCACGAATGATAGACTTCGGGCCGCGGCAATTGCGCGCGGAGCGCGCGCTATCGGCCGATCACGAATCTCTACCACGCTTCGTATCTCTTCATTTCACCTGCAGCGCATACACCGCTGATACTTGAAGATGTTTCAGGAACTCTTGAGATTGATTCGATTCTCTCCGCCGGCCGTCGGCCACTCGTGATTTACGAATCAGCGAGGGGGCGGTTTGAAATATCACATTTTCCCCGTTTTCTCCTCGATAGACGACTTGGCGCATACGTCCCACTCGCGTGCGATCGCGGAGTAACGATGAACCTGCGCGTTTAATTACTCCTCGCGCGCGCGCTCAAGATTTCTCCTCGCGTCGACGAGATTACACGCTCACCACCGGCAGCAGGCGCTGCTGGTGCGTCCACATTAGAGGGTTAAAAGTAGGCCGTATGATATAACGTTAATTATAGGTGATGACATAGAGGACTCGAAGCGAAACGACGACGGCGACGGCGGTGGCGGCGACGACGACGATGATGATGATGATGATGATGATGATGATGCTGACGATGACGACGGTGTCCGAGCCGGGTGTCGATGATAATGGCGAGCGAGCAGACCAACGAGCGAGCGCATCGTTCCGGATTGCCGGGCGTGTAACGTGAGTGGGTCGCCGAGTACAACGTGTGTATGCGCGATAATGTGTTTCTGGGTCACTCACCGCTTGCATATATCTGGCATCGACGTGTGTGCGTGTTAACGCGCGCGCGCCGTGCACTATCGTCGATTATTGCGAGACGACGTAAGACGACGCGACGGCTAATATTCACCCCCTGTCGAGTGCGCGCGAGGCTTTAGAAAAAAAGTCCAGCGAAAAATGATGAGAGAATGATGAGAGCGCGGGCTTATTTTTATGTGTACATGCTGAGGATGTTCCGTCGATTGCGCGGTGATTTTCTTTGGTCGATTTTTTAATCGACTTTTAAAAAAAGGAGGTTCTCGATTTGTCCCGTATGCATTTTTATTGTTTGTTTGTATGTTCCCTCACGACTCGGGAACCGTCAGAGAGATGTTGGGATGAAATTTTTTGTAGCTTATTCAGTATGTTATCCCACTCACAAGAGAATTCAGATCCGAAAAAAATATGATTATATATAATTATATAAAATTTTATATACAATTATTTATATATATATATATATATATATATATATATATATATACACATATATATGGCTCATATGCGAAACTTGGCACGATATAATCATATGTATGTGTGATCATATATATAACCATACATAATTGTACATATCCATACAGAAAGAAGTGTTTTTTAACGGAAAGTGAAAAATATAGTTTCGTTTAATTAAACGCCGACGTTATAGACTGCCATAAACGTAAGTGTTTACTTCAATTGTATTTCTATCAAATTGTATTTTTATCAATTGCTTTTTCAATTGCATTATAGTAGAATTTTTCTCAACGCAAACTAGTACAATAATGTATGATTATATAGGATGCCTGACAAGTTTTTGTTTGGCTTGACTTAATATACAAGCAAGTCTGCCAATATGGCAGATGTCGCTATCACAGTTCTTCTACTATGAGTGCGCGTAATTATTCGTCAATTTTCTTCGATTAATATCTCAAAATTTTATGCAGTTATTTTCGAAACAGTAGAGGAATTTTGCGTTCAGTTTAATGAGTTCTACGTACAAACTTTCAGTTTAATGAATTCTACTTTCAATTTGATGAGTCCTGCATACAACAAGTATGCCAATAATTACCAGACACCTTGTATATGATCATGTTGCGCCAAATTTCACATAATCATTCCTTCATATAATTCTTTAATATAATTTCATATAAATATATTCATAATTTCATATAATCATTCTTTTTTTCGAGGAATAAAGTTCAGGTGGTTTTTTTGCATCAGAGAGTCGCGAATAAAGAATTTCCCGCGAGCTACGCGTGTCAGGGACGCGGAGAGACGGTGAAGTGAATACGACTCTATTCGTGACGAATCCATCGCGACTAATTGGCCGCTCGACTGATACTAATTAGTAACGGATTGTCCGCGGCGGTATTCAGCGAAAAGGACAGCGGGGTGAGCGACACGAGGCTCCATTAACCGCTCCGAAAACTGGTTTACAGCCGAGGAGGATCGCGCGGTACGCGTGGCGGGATCGGAGAGGGTACCTGTATTATAAGACATCGTCGCGTAATCGAATCATTCGTAATGATGTTAATAAAATTAAATTCTCGATTATACACTGAAATTAGAGATTCGCGTGAGCAGCGCGAGCGCGATTTAACCCGCAGAAAACAATAACCCGGGAGACGAGAACGAGACAATGACAAACGCTGCATGCGCATTTTTCATCAGCCGTATTTACACTTTTTGTCCACTGATATGACTCAAAGTCGATATACCCATTATAAGTCGAATTTTACTTCTACATTAATAAATTCTTACGCAAATTTCATTCAACTTGAAGAATCAATGTAGAATCTTCAGATATAACATTATCAAGCGACATGGTAATGTCGCGAAGCCAAGTGCAAGCGCGAAGCATTGGCGGCTTACCGTGTATAATTACGCGACGGCTCTAGTTGAATGTAGGCTAGATTTTCGTTTCGGCTATAACGGTTGAATTGACGAAGTTCTGGAGGGACTTAGTCGATTCCTTGGGTTTACATTATATCATAAAATTTACCTTTATTTTTGTTCTATGTGCTCCAGAAGCTGAGCTATCTTACCTCAAAATCTGAAATCGTGAATTTACGCGTGAGAAACATCTCCTCACCACAAAAATTCTCCATCACATATCTTCTCCGTTAGATGGCGGGATGGCGAGAGTGTTGCGATTACCGATTTACCGACTTGTAACTGTCATCGCGGCAGAGTCGAGTGACAGTTCGTGCGTACGAGAATGGGGTTATAACGAGGTTATATTTTTAATGTATATAATAGTTTTAAAAGCTGCGAAGTGTGTTTGCCGTGATAATTTTGAAGAAAAGTTATGGAATTAACAAGGGTAATATCAGATAATATCAGATAATATCAGATAAGTATCGGCGAATGTATAAAAATAAAAATATATAACGGTGTAAAACTTGAATACCTTGTGTCGTTTTTACTTTTTATAGCAAAATTAAATAATAAGAAGATAAAAGAGGAAGGAAAAGGAGAAGAAAAGAAAGAGAGAAAGGAGAGAATGTGCGAGGAGAAATGAAGAGGAAATAGAAAAATGAAGATAAATGATACTCTTTGCGATACTCTTAGGGATATTTTTGGGAATACTCTTGGGGATACTTTTGAGGATATTCTTGGGGATACTCTTTGCGATACTCTTGTGGATACTCTTGGGATATAAAAATTATAATAACTTATACTAAAAAGCACTTGGCATGCCTTTTTTATAGGCAAACGGTTCTCTTATTGTAATTACTATCAAAATATTATATTGATTATCGATGTAATATAAAAAAAGGCACGCCAAGTGCTTTTTAATGTAAGTTATTATAATTTTTTTAACATTATTGTATTTCTCTAATTATTTTATTTTTTATTTAATAATATATTATTAAATATACCAATAATATAAGTATGTTGATTTTCTTCATTGATATTAACTGCTGTATAGGTATCATTAATATAAGAGAACCGTTTGTCTATAAAAAAGGCACGCCAAGGATTCTTTGTATAAGTTATTATGATTTTTTAAAATATTATTGTATTTCTCTTATTATTTTATTTTTTATTTAATAATATATTACTAATATATTATTAATAACATATTTAATTTATAAATATATTATATAATCAAAACCATATATGTTTATAAAATTAAAAAATGATTAATTATTCGCTTGCCGAATGTCTTCTTGATATTTCTTTTGTAAAGAGTATATAAAACTGTCTTGTATTTTTCAATAGAGTAATGCTAACGCGCGTGCACTTGGCTTTTTTTTACTTTTTTTTGTAAAAAAGTAATTTTGATTTTATATCACATCTTTTTTTACAAAATAATATTAAACATTGAAAACGAGTTTCTTTGTTAATAACTTTATACGTTGAACTTGGACATTGTAAATTTATTTATAACGATTCTTTTTTGTAAAGTATATTTTACAATACCCTAACTTGATGCTATTTATGCTACTAATGGCCACTTATCGTCATTTTCTCCATATTGAGATATAAGTAAGAAACCTAAGAAAATAAGTTATCTGTTGGAAACTTTTAAAACAAGCTTCAGTTCCTACACTATATAAACATTCTCTGAATATTTGAAGTCATTTAATATTAAATAAATAAATAAATAAATATTCGAAATTATCTCAACATTCTACCTGTATTTCATCTTTACTCTTAATTTCCATGAGCAATGTGTTTATTATGTATTTATTTCAACGGCAGATAAAATATGTACGATGAGAGAAAGTAAATATTAAGTAATGTAATACACAGATCAATAAAAGAAATGAATAGATAAGTGAAGCAATAACGTACTTTCTTCGCAATCCTTTGATTTATTTATTTATTTATTATTAATGCTAGATATTTCGATTATTTATATATTATTAATGCGAGAATTTGAGGATTCTCAATAAATTTAAATTCTTTATAATAATAATAACCCTTTGAGCAAAAACGAAGAGAAGACGTGTTGAGAACAGAATAGTACTAACGGCTCAAGAAGCGTTATTAGATCGCATAAATCAACACTTGCGAGACTTGTGAACCGAGTTCTAAATTTCGACTCGCGATACCTCCTCATTTTCATGAAATTCCTCAAATGTCCTGCATAATAAATCATCGACATACCTTGAAATACATGATGCATCGTTGCCCGTGGTCCGGTGTCCTGCGTCCTGGCTTCCCAATCCAGCACCCTGCTCCCGAATGCTCCGGATACTCCGGCGTGGCACTGACACTCACGCGCGTATAAGAATCGATCGGAGAAATACGTGTTAATTGACGCGATGCTGACGAGAACCCGGTTAAACGTTCCAACAGTACACGATAATGACGCACCGATACGCGTGCTCCGCGTCACTCGTCGGCTCGAGGCGTAATGACGCGGTCACGGAAACGTACGCGAGGCGCGATAGTACCGAAACAATGGGCAAGAAAAAGCAGTATCATCTCTCGCCAACCGCCATTCACCTCTAACGGTCGGCAGCCAAGGGAGATGACAACAATCAACACTTCCGGCACATTCGCGGTAGGCAAAACGTTATCAGGACCGTAACACGCGCGGCATGCGCCCGAGGCGACTCTCAAGACTATTTTAACCCATTCGCTACCAGCGGGACACATACATATGTCTTGAAACATATGTTTTTCTCATCATTAATAATAACCTCGTCCAATTGAATGGGAATATACAGATCTTTTGGCGCTCAGAACACATCAGTTATCATTCTACTTTTATTACTGCGTTGAAACAAATATGCTCCTCCCCCCTCCCCAAACCTCAGTGGGAGGTTTCATCAATGCCTTCCTTTGGCCAAACATAAAACTTTTAATTTTATTGCTAAAACTACACTATATTAATATCTTTAATGAAATGAAGATAAAAGAAAATTGTACCTTCAAAAAAAAATAAAATTAATAGCGAAAGGTTTAAGTCTCGTAAATGCCGATTTATGCCTCTAAGTGGCATATTTCTTGAGTTATATGCTATACATCTTGTTGATATCTACCAACATAATCTTGTCACTTCTTTTTAAAGGATTATTGTCATAATAAGAAATTCACGTTTAAATTATTATCGATACGCAACATTATCGGACACACGACCGCTATCTTTACTCTTTTACGACTCCTTTATTTAGCATTCTGCATTAAATTTGCAAATCTTTCGCCAATAAAAATGATAATAAAGGATTATGCAAGAGGAAAGTTTATTATTATGTTTATTCATTAATACAATTACTTTCTCATATTAATTACTTAATATTTGCTTATCGTGCATACTCTACCCGCGATCGGGTAAGTTATATAATTGCTACATTGCTTATTGAAACGAAGAAAAGGTTAAATACAGGTAGAGTATCGCAGATAACTGAACATATTGAATAACTTCGGAACAAGTCTTTCTTTAGGCTTCGACACGGAGAAAACAGCAATGAGACTTTGTATCAATATACAGCTGAGTCAATTGTGGAGGTACAATGTTATACCTCGACATTCTCCTTCGATCTTAACAAGTCCGATAAAATTCGCAAGATTAATGCAGGAGCAAAATTTCGACCCGCGTACTCGTACAGACCATGAAGTTTAGGTGGGTCTATTTAAACGGATCGGGCACCGTTAGGATCAAGTTGGAGAATCACTATCGCCGTTCTCCTCCGTAGAGCTACATTATTTCCGTCCCAGTGCACCGGGCGATGTAGGAAACGTGTCATCGTTTAGCAGAGCTAATTATCTAACGGAATGATTCAGCTGTTCTAAGGGTCTCTCCCATGAGGAAGCGAATGTTCCTATCAATGCTCGAAGGGAGCCTCCACGCAATTCTAGTTCTGGTGAGGACATTCATGTTCAACATTACTTTTCAGATTATCATGCAGCGAGAGAAAGAGAGACAGAGAGAAGAAACACTCGGCCAAGCGTGAGAGAGCTTCTTAGCCGAAAAATTAACTCAAAATTGAAATTAAATTCGATTAATTAAGATCGAATTAATCCAATATCATTATTATTGGTTTCAGCCGTATATAAAAAAAAAATGTTTATTCGAGAGGTTTTGTCCTCCTTGTTAGGCGTTCGCATTTGAAATAATTTTATAGCTCGCAATGTGTACGGTCGGGAACGTGGGCGAAAGGCGACGAAGCCTGACGTGTGTTAAAAATAAATGGAAATTTTGATTCAGCTGTGGATTAAGAGTGTCCCGCTAACCTGACACGCGCATATGTCTCCTGACACCCTCTACACATTTTTTATTTTATTATCTCCCGAAGAACTTTTACGCTCGAGCCTAAAAATGG
Source organism: Odontomachus brunneus (assembly GCF_010583005.1). Lineage (NCBI taxonomy): Eukaryota > Metazoa > Arthropoda > Insecta > Hymenoptera > Formicidae > Odontomachus > Odontomachus brunneus. Next base: position 1,937,902 of record NW_022639497.1, read on the forward strand.
AACAATGGCGGTTTAATGGGTCCAGTGACGATAAACGGCTCTGCGCCGCCCGTACAACTTGCCGCGCTTATAAGGACAATACATCTCTATTTTATCCGGTGGATATAATGGATAGTCGTCCCCGCTGGAGCGTGTGCGAACGTACAACCACGGTAACAATATAATCGCGATCCCATGGCGATCTCGTATAAAAGCGGCGGGTTCTCTCCCTCTCTCTTGCGCGAGCTTTTGCGAGAACGGACGTTCTCGCAGCGAGAGACAATATGCGGAAATCGTATTAACGCGCTGCGGCCGCGGGGTAGAAACCGCCACCGCGCCGATGCCCGGGACAATAAGATCAGCATCGGCGAAAGGGCGGCGCCGAAAACCTTTTTGCGTGTCCGCTCATGCGAGTCGCTCCGGTGCCAGTTTCTCCCTCGCATTATACGCATACGAACGTGCATTAATATCATTCACTTTGATTTCCCTCCTCGTGCGCGCGCGCGCGGGCGCTCGTATGCGCGTGTGTTCCGCCTGTTTCGTAATTTTCTCCGTTTCCTATCTACTTTACCTCACGAGCACATTTCACCGCCGGTCTCCGTTTATCTTTTTTTCTCCTTACTTCTCATTTCGAGCGATCTGTTTCGATCGATTCTGGGACCATCTCCGTTCGATCGAGTCTTCCCGAGTCGAAGCTTTAGCCCCACTTTCGACATGAACTTTCTAACATCTGTACTTCCTGAAGGACCAGTGTGTATGTTTAATAGAAACTCTGAAGTGTTATTTAGCGCCTCTCTAAATGGCGGAGAACGCACAAAATGCCACTTGCAGTTTCTAAAAAGGACCACTCGACAAAGCTAGTAGGTTAAATAGAACCAAGCCAGAGACTTGATGTAGGTTTCAGAGTATTAAAGTGGGCGTTAAATGGAATACTGAGGTCGAAAGTAGGAACAAAATTTCACAACTCGAGACGAAATTTTTAATAAGTTTTTCTTTTAATTTAATAATGATATAAAATAAAAATTTAGTATAAAAAATATATAAAATATAATAATTTTCCCTCCAGTTTCCACCAGTTCTTTCAACGCTACTCTTACTTTCGAGCCTTGTTAAGGCTCAGATTTCTCAAAACTGAGACAACAGAAGAATCTAATCCCAATGGAAGAAGATATATGGAGAATATATTGTAGTTTTTTTCATATACATTCTTATTTTTATTTGCTACTGTGTTTTTAGCGATGCAAGAATAGACTGTCAGTAAGGTCTATCTTGCTAAGGAACATAATAAATCCCGCTAGGAGCGTCGCATCTTTTTTTCAATGACATATTTCTTAATAACACATGCCAGTTTTTACAAATGTAAGTAGCACATACGAGAAACAAAAGGATAATAAATGATTGCAGAACATGAATCTGTTTTTCGCTTACAAAATTCTATTTTTAAATTTTTACTACAAAATTCTTCCCCGTGTACCTTTTCGAAGGGACACACGATTGCATTCACAATTAGCGCGAATGCTCTTTCTGCACGTTTCCGGTGTGTATTCGAGAACGTCGACACCTGTTGCGTAACCGACGGCGCCGAGGTAGAGACGAGGCGTCTTCGCCACGAGAACTTGGACCGTTCGCATTCTTAGACGTCTGACGACCTGGCAGCGTCGAGAGGAAGCCTCTCGTGGTCCAAAACGAGTCTCAAAACCGAGTACGGATCGAGCGCGCGTCTGTATCGTCATCCACGCAGCCGATCCGACGCGTATCTCGCTCGGGACTCCCATCGTTAATACCGTTCGTCGAGGACCGCAATAAAAGCACACGTCTCGATGCCACAATGGAAACGGTACCGTCATCGTCCTCCATCATCCCGACATCGCTCTTCCTAGGCGCGCCATAAAACTTAATTCTCGGTTAATATCCGTGGGCGATATTTCCGGCCGCGGCCGAGCGATCCTTTTTTTTCACTGATTAACGCCGATTCGACGAAGGAGAGAGACCGCCGATCCAGGCGCGACGAAGCGAAGGAGAAATGCCGGGAGGAGTAAGGAATAAAACGATAAAAACGATAAAACGATAAAATGCAAGAAAAGAGCTACGAGAGATCCCAAGGTTTCCGACGAGATTTACATTCGCATTTCTTACGATTGTAGTACCTGTTCCCTTCCCTCTTTAATTTCAAAGGATAACGCTTCCCTCCCGTCCCGTCTCCCTCTTTCTCGCGACGTAAGCCGCATTCGTGAACAAATCCGGGCGTTATATCTCACCGATACTTTGTGCAGCGCGTACGCGGTCGTTTTTTCGTGCCAAGATCGCCGTAAAAGCACGCGCGTAAGTAAGAAATTTATAGGATTAGAAAAGCAGGTCGCTCACTCGTTCTCGTTCGCGAGAGATAGAGAAAGAGAGAGAGAGAGAGAGAGAGAGAGAGAAAGAGAAATAAAATTAAACGAACGACTTTTTCGACGACGTTCCAATTAAAGGCGATAATCTCGCGAGTTATTGCGATAGGCGAGTCATGCTTTCGGATTACCGACGCCTGCGCGTCGTATGCGGCGTCGTTGATTTCGTAAATTACGTAATTAACCGGCCTTACTTAATTCCGGTCTGAGCCTTCCATGAAACGGAAGTATATGAAACGAAAGGAGAGAACGGATGTTTTAAAGATCTAAGAAAACGTCTTAACGATTTCGTCAAGTGATTAATTAGACATCCTTAATTTTTTTCTGTATTCATCATCATATTCTTAAATTGTTACGTTATCGTTCCTTTAAAATATTGTATTTGGAACAAATACTTTTGTTTCAAATACAAAAATAACTTTCAGTGTGATCTAAGTATCTAAGATAATGTCTAATTAATTGAGAAATTAATTGGACATCCCCAATTTTTTCTGAAATTATCACATCCTTTGCGTCATCGTTCGTCAAGATTCGTCGGTTACGACGATTTACTTGCTGTTAGACTGCGCGTGTGTGCCGGATGTCACCTAATTTCGTCCATGCTCCGCGAGATCGCATCGTGCCGCTTGGAAAAGCGGGCGGCGTAGCGCGTAAAACGCAATAACTGGGCGATCTCGCGCGGAAAAACGGCGCTCGCGCCGGTCTCTCCTAACGATGCGATTTTATTCGTTCGCGATAAACGCGCCGCGGCCGGTCGTAAACGCGCGCCTAATTGCGGCGCTCGCAACTCGCCTTCTCCCGTTCGTTTGCCACGCGAGCGATTTGCATCTCGCCGCAATTATAATTCCGCCTCGCGCTCCATTCCGGCCCGGCCGCGAGGTGTTACGAGGAATTCGCACTTTCGACGCGCTTGCGCACGGGCGCTTGTCAATAAACCGACACAGAACGACGCGTGTCGCTCGTCGTAGACGCCTTTTAAACGCACGCCGCGTTTCAAGTGCAATAAAAACACGCGCGCGCGTCGGTGCCGACGTCGGCCTCGTATATACTCGCGCGTTTCACGACGTTGAATTCGAGAATTGGGTTAGCGCCTTTTTCCGCCGGACGATTAAATCGTTACGTCATCGCGCGTTCATGCCGACGGTACTCGCGGCAAAGCGGCCTTCATTGTAATTACTTCGCGATAATTGATATGCCGGGCTAACTGGCGCCATTGGGAATTTCTAAGTTCTCGCTTCGCTGCGCAGTTACTTTACGGCTCTAACTGATGCCAGGAAAAACGGAAAGACCCCGCCGGTACCTGAATTGAAATGTCCGAGAGATCAAAGGCAAAGTCGCCGTTTCGACTTGGGGAAAAATCCGCCAGAGAATCGCAAACGAAGATGTTCTCTCTCCTCTCTTTGAGCTTTTTGTATATTTTAAAAATCTCCCCAGATTGATTTCCATGTGATTATCATGAGCGGAGACGATGGAAACTTTACAATTCTTTTAATTACACTTAGGACGCGAATTTCTATGTGACAAGTACGAGTACCACTATAAAGAACATAATCTTTACGAATTGATGAGTAAAGTCGCTACCAAATTTACACCTGTTTGTCTGAGTCTTAATTCTGTAATTTCTACTCCAGATAGACTTTCATGATTGTCACGACGTGAGACAATCGATGATGGAAACTTTTAATTGCATTTATGAAGTAAAGATACTGTATTAAATTAACTATTAAATTTACGTGGAATTAACGCAGCAACAAAAATTTACCAAAAGTCACGCCAGGATTTTCGTATTACGTTTATCATGACAAATTTTGATCATTTTTCTTGTGTTTCCCTTGTACTTCTATTTCGTCATTCAATGTGATAAATATAAGCGCAATCTGACCAGCCTCAGTAGGGGAGACTAAATTTCGTGACTTAATATACTATAACTAAATTGCTGTAAAATTTACATACATCATCCTATCAGGGTACTCATCATCCACTTTCTTGCGTTCGTGTGATTTGAGAAATCTCAGGTATATAAAAAGAAAGAAAAAAAAATATGAGAGAAGAGCTACATTCTTAACGAGATCGCGGTTCTACTACCGCCTCAATGTACGCCGAGTTACACGCTCGTAACGCCGGGCCGAAGTGGATCAGATGGTTAACTGGACGACGGTGATTAGTTTGGCCGAGAGTATAGTAATTTACGCGATAAATCTGTTATCAGGATAGAGACGACCAGTGGCTGGAGGTGGTGGTCGTTGCCGTCGTCGTCGTTGTTGTCGTCGCTTATCTCGAACGCCGTAATTTCAGCCTCCTTTTAGCCCGCTGCCGAGACGAGGTGCTGCCGGCGCGCGTTCGACGGTGGCCGCCGGTATTTATCGGTGCCCATTGTTCGTCGTAGAAAGTCCGTGCCGGCCAGTAAGATAATCACTTCTAATTATCACTGGCCCAGAAGCACGATCGCGATAATCGCGTTTTCCCGAGAAACACGGGCCCGGCGCGTACACTAAAAGGCCCCGACGCCGCCGCCGGTCCTCCGGCGCGCTGGATTTCACCGTGCCGGACAAACCGATCTCCCCGCGAAATGCGAATATCGATTGGTAGGTACGTTTTCCCATACGGCAACTTTCCGCCGCGGTGATGGTGATCTGTAACGACGCGTCACAGATCACCAAGGAAGCGTAGAAATTGCAGAACTGAGATTCTTGAAAATGATGATACATCAAAGGCTCAAGTGCTTTCTAAAGTACAATCCTCACATCCAAGTATATTCCTCACTAAGATGTTACACTATAAGAGCCAAAAGAAAGATAAAACATATTTATTCGGTGAATACTGATAACATATTTACTTAAATCTAAATTTTTTCATTTAAATGGAATAAACAGTTGCTTGCATGAAAATAATTTATGAAAAGTTTTATGAAAATATATATTTTCTTATCTGAACAATATTTTATACTAGTATAAGTAAATATATTGTTAGTATATTTATCAAGTAAATATTTTTTATTTCTTAGATATTTTTCTCTCAATGTATACTTATCACTGGTAGTGTAGTTATAAGTATAGCACTTACTAATCAGTAAGATGTCGCTGAAAGCATCAGTTAATAATAACGACTGTTCCTTTATTGATGCATTCTGCGAACACAGACTGTCATTGTACGCATTGCTGAAAATCAGTGAAATACCTCTTTTGCTTCAAGCAGCAACATTTTTACTGATCCTTTTTAAGAGAGTGAGAAGAGAATTATTTGTTCACGATTCTTTGACGAACATTACAAGACGACTTTTTCCTTTGACGTTCATCTCACAACAAGCTTGAAGACGTAATCAAATGCTTCATTCTCGTATCGAGTTATTTGTTCAGTTCCTTGCAAATTGTGAGGGCATTGGAAATGTTTCAACGTTGCAAGTGACAGCTTACAATCAGCGTTATACAGTCTCGAGACATGATAGTAAATGTGATAATTCAGTGATTAACAATCCGGAAATAACAAAAGACGATCCCGACGTTGTGAGTTATAATTTACAACGTTAGGTTTTTCTTTCCTTATTATGTCTGTTGTGTACTCTTTATTCTATTACGTCCCAGGATACATCGGCATAGTCGCGATTGTATCCCTGAACGCGCGCGCTGTTACGTGCTGATATTATATTTTGAATTTTTGCAGTCTTCCGCGGACTCGCCGATATTCTCTCGAGATAACCGCTTCGAGTTGTTCTCGCGCATATATATATATATATATATATATATATATATATATATATATATATATATA
>NW_022639497.1:1944160-1959604 GCF_010583005.1 Odontomachus brunneus
ATATATATATATATATATATATATATATATATATATATATATATAGATCGATCGGCGGTAAGGTCCGCGCGCACGTATAAGTGAGCGCAAAACGTTTAAGACAATGAGCAGTTGGCGGAGTTAGGTGAAAGCACGCCAATCATCTTCGATGAGGAATCTCGAGGCGTACTCCCTCAGCCATGAACAAACAATGGCGGCCAATTACCCGACAATCAGACGCCGTTTGATCTTTCAGATCGCTCAGCCTGGCATCTGATAAAAGCCGCCGATTGGAACGGCCGCGCGCTGAACTTTGGCGAGCGAGTTTGCGGACAGCCGAGGTGGAGTTTAGGTGAAAGCACACGCGCCGGGAAGCGGCGGGATCGAGGATGTTAACGTAATCTCCGAGCCGTAAACAAACAAACCAGCCAATTACCGGGTGTAATGCGATGATCTACGCCGCGGAACGGGATGCCGTTTGCTTCCTATGGGCGAACTCGTTGATACGGACGTCGTTCGGCGGATCACGGAGTGGTGACCGGAAGAATACGTCGGCAGAAGTCGGTAGAATCCTCGAGAAGGGATAACTAAAGGAGAATTCACACCTTGACAAAAAAGCAGAAACTGTCGATTACCACCAGTGTGATTGGCTTCTGCTTTTCTGTTGTTCCGCCTGAATGTGAATTCCCCCTAAAGTCTAATCTACTAAAGTCTAATGTGTAATTTACTTCCTTATTCTCTGTTTATTTAGGCTTTAAGGTTATTTAGGCTTTAAGGTTTATTTAGGCTTAAGATTTGAGTCAGAAAGAGATAAAGGAAAAAAGATAGGAAGCAAAGAATATATTGTAAATTAGGCTTAAGACTTTTAGTCTCTTGTCGCAGAGCTTTGGATTGATGACGTGAGAAAATATCTGCCCAAAATTCATACGTGTCCTTTTCGAATAAAAAGATATTTGCATGAAACAACTTTCCTCTTTAACCTACTTTTTCTTTCGTGATTTTGTCACATTAATTTTGACGGCTAATTATTGACTATCAAGAGAAAACGATGAAAATAATTTTCAGATTCTCACGTGCCATTTTCAAAAAAAGCGTTTCTGACGTCACGATTCAATATTCAATACAGAAACTTTTCTTTTTTACAGATGCATATTTTATTGATCGAGATATTTCTATTTGAATAATTCCTCGTTTATATCAACACAGTTGTTGTGTGTTTACGCGAAGAGATTTGGGAGCATCAGCCTGATACATTCCCGCAACGTCACCTGCTCTCAGGACTTATCTGAGGCCCCGATTGCATTTTCTATTTTTTCCTTTTCATTCTTAAGGCTTCTGGGGAGTCGCATCATCTATCTCTTTTTAATGACGTCAGAAGCGAGAAGACGCATGCTAAAAATTCCTGCAAAGTACGTCGAGATAAACAGATATATCCACAAAACGACATTTGCGATCGATTAAGTACACCTCTAAAATACTCCGTATACTTTCCTTTTGTTCTAACAATCAACAGATAATTATAAAATAAATGTGACGTGCAATCATCTTTTTTAACCTAATTTCCTCATTATCTTGTCATATTAATTTTCCGATTATCTATTGATTTTTAGAATAAAAGGAAAGTGTACGGAGTATTTTAGAGGTGTATTTAATCAATCGCAAGTGTCGTTTTGTGAATATATCTGTTTATCTCGACGTATTTTGCAAGAATTTTTAGTATGCGTTTTCTCGCTTCTGACGTCATTAAAAAGAGATGGATAATACGACTCAGGAGCCTTTAATCGCAATAATATCAAATACAGAAGATTCCCGACTAATCGGGTCTCGCTTGAGCACAGCTCACGATAAACTTTGGCAGTTTATTTCTTCGATTCTCACCCCCCCAATTTTGCTCATCCTCGCGTCGTTCGGGGGTGCATCGGGGGATGGGAGAATCCACGCGAGGAGATAATCGGCCGCGAAGTAGCATCGCTGAAGGAGAACGCGGATCGTTATATTTACGACGTGACGTTAATTATTCGTCGTGCGGGATCACCGATCGCGCAAGAGCGGAGAGGAATTCCAGGGCGGCGATTAAGGCGGCGCGTTTATTGCGACATATGGCCGGGAATACCTATCGCGGTTTATCGCGCGCGAGTGCCTGCGCCTATACCGAGATGTGGTATAACTACCGCGTTAATTAGAAATATTCGTACCTCTCTCGTTTCCGCCCGTTGATTTAGCGCAATGTTTATCCGGCCGCGTTCGCCAGCCGTTTTATTAGCGGCCGCTCTCCGCTCTCGCGTTTATCTCGGATTTCTCAGGCGTTTGTCGCGCGCCACCACGGCTGGAGACGATACTCGACGATACTCTCCGCGCGACGAGAAATATCCTATTTATATTATGTAGCTGAGATCCTATTTGCGCCGTACACCGAAGAGATTACGCCCGATGCCTCCGAGTGGCGTGAATTAGCGGCCGCCGCCGTCGTCCGCGAAGAGAGATAGCGGGATAACGAGATTGCGAGTGATGTAAGCGAAGCAACGACGGCGAAAGTAACAGTAAAGTCATCGACATTGTCCGCAATTTTGCACAATCACTCGTGAATCGGATCACGGAGAGTGGATAATCGGAATCGCCGATTGAGAGCAGCAAAAGTCGATCGAGTGTAAAAGACGAGGAAAAATCGCCGAGGAAGTTCCGTGAAAGGCCCGTGGAGCCTCGCGGACATTTTTAAACGAAAATCGCGAACTCGGCTGCGTCCTTGATGTCAAAGGCCTGATCTATAGTGCGCTTCCCGTTGCTTTCTTTTCATCTCTTTGTGACTCGAACTCTTTGACCAGAAAAAGATAGAGAATAAGAAATGGGCAGCAAAGAGCGCATTGTACACCAGACTTTAAGATCTAAGGCGGGAAGAGATAAAGAGAAGGAGACAAGAAGCAAAAAGCATATTGCAGATCTTGGCTAATGTGCCCTGACACGTGTGAGTTTCGCGACAAAACGCTCGGAAGTAACTGTGACGACGCATCCAAGGAGCGCGCAAGGGTTAATCCTTCGAGAGGCGGATCGTCGAACCCCGCGAGCGCAAACCTCGTGACCCCTTTGGTGACCTCTCTCGGATCCCTTTTGAGGGATAATCTACGAAGGGCTAGCCTAGGCCAGGCAGCAAACAGGCAGGCAGGCAGGCAGGCAGGCAGGTAGGTAGGGCCCCGATCGAGGGCCCGGCGGATACGGTGAGCTATGCGCGCGTGTATTAAATTTCAACTCTCGCCCCGAGGCCAGACACGCCGCGGCTGGTTCCTGCCTTCGAAGGCGGAGGTGCAAGGTGCAGCGAGCCGACCTACGACCTTGGCAGTCACGACGCGAGCATCGCCGACGCGTACGTACGTTGCACGTGCAACACGCCGGCCGCACACGGGATACCGTTTCTTCCCGCGCTTCCACGCAATATCGCGTCGCGTATACGCTACAGCGGAGCGTAATCGACGCGAACTCGATAACTAACGCGACATCGCCTTATTCTACTCTTTGTCGTCCCCGATTTTTTAATTAATCTTCTCTCTCTCTCTCTCTCTCTCTCTCTCTCGGAAGCGAGGAGTCCCCGATGATTCCCGGTGATTCTTCCCAAACCGAAATGTTGACTCTTCTTTCGACCTCAATGTTCCATTTCTTTAACGCCTACTTTGATTGATTCTAAAACTTCTATCAACCTCTTTTGATTCTATCTGATCTGCTAATTTCGCCGAGAGATTCTCTTTGGAATTTACAAGTGACATTTTGTGCGTTTTCTGCCACTTAGAGGCGCTAAGTGGGATTTTAGTGTACATATGTATTATACACATGCATCGCGCGGCGATCGCGTTATAAAGTGTAATTCGACGATACATTTAATCTATCAAACTTATAAAGTATCCCGTAACAATATCTGCTCACGAAATGACGCGAATGAAATTCGTCGCGCGACAGATCGACGGTTGCATTTCCGAGAGCGATTTTTCTCGCGCTGAGAGGAAATTATTATTCTACTGCTAAGAAAAGCGATTATCCGTTTTGTTTTTCATCTTTCAATCTTCTCGTTAAAGTTATCCTTCTTTCAATCTTATTAAGACTAGCTTCATTCTCTTGATAATATGCCTTGAGATATATTCATCACAAGCTCATTATTATGAGATGAGCTCAAAAGAAAAATGCACTCCCTTTCAAGTACGTTATAAAACTTTATCGAAGAAAAAATTGGTTCGCTTCTATGTAGCGCAGGCAAACAGAATTTTTCTTCCAATTTAATATTTTTGATTGAAATATAATCTTACTAGGATTCAGAACGTATTTTAAATAAATATTTGACGCACTCACACGAAGAGAATTTTATAGTAGAAATTATTACAGAATTTTGTAACCAAGGAATAGATCGATATTCTGCAGTAATTCGCTATCTTTTCATTTTATACGTGCTTCTTAGATTTCAAGAACTGAAATGTGATATCAAAATACTTGTTATATTTTGCGAAATTTGTCATGTTTTTTTAGTAAAATGGATTTTACTAACAGTCTAATTTTGTGGCCCACCAAAAAGAATTGATATGAAGAAAAACTATAGTATACTTTCTGTGTGTATGCGGATATGCAAACTTACGAAATATCCCTGAAAAAGGTAACATTTTCTTGAATGCAGTATGTATTTTTCTGTGCAATAGAGGGCGAGGGAGGGGTGGGAGAGCGGGAATATTGCCGTTGGAGAAAGAACGAGTCGCGAATTCCTCAAAGACGATGGAGGTCTTTGAAAACTCCTTCGCTGGATACCCCTTACAAAGATGCACTTACGTAAAGGGTTGCCGAGAGCTGAGGACTTACGTAAGGGAGACTAGCGACATTTACCACCGTTCAATATGTCCGTCATCTAATTCTCGCGTTACGCGCGCGTTTTCATGTAACGTCCGACTCGCGCGGCACACGATATCCGTCCGATGTGATCATCCGGCATCTAGCAGAAACGAGCTCGCGCTCGACCAACTTAGCGCCGATTATCATTCGGCGAAAGCAACTTTATCTCGCCGGGATATTCGCGAGCGTATCGCCGGGCCGGCGAAACAAGAGCCGGACGTCTGCGCTGAGCTCGCAGCATCCATAGAGCGGATTTATTCCCGACGACACGGAGCCCACGAGAGCGGACGAAGGGGGAGGGAGGGGAGGCAGGTAGGCAGGCAGGTAAGCAGGCAGGCGGGCCGGGGAGAGGGCGAGAGCAACGTGGCTAAGCATCGTTTTCACCGTCGAGTCGGATAACACCGGTGGAAACCGTCGCTTTCGCCTTTTGCCGATAGCGAGCCGCGATTCTCTCTCCTGTTTCTCTTTTCCGTTCCCCCGTCGCCTCCCGCCCCCCTCCCCCCTCCTCCCGCCCTCATCACTAGCGGGGCCCGGCTCCCTGTTATCGTCCCTGTCGAAAGTCGGCCTCCGGGATCGCGATCGGCAGGTGGTCATTGTCGGGCCCCTCGGGCGCGAGCTCGTTCGCTCGCATGCTCGGATGAATCTGAATTTCTAATTGTCGAATGGCGCCATTAATTAAGTGGGAACCGAGCGGGACGAAAGCGAGCGGAGCGCGAGGCGGGCTGCTGATTAAGGCTGCGATGAAAAGTCGCGAAAAATTAGCGGGTCGTGCGAGCCGTCGTGCCGTGGCGCAGCGGCTACCGGCAGTTCTACGGCGTGGCGCGAGATAAGCCCGGGATATCGTTATCGGCGATATCGCGCGCCGCGCCGGATTAAATTGCACTCGTTAGCGAGCAACGCCACCCGCGCACACCTTCCCGTGCCGTGCCATGCCATACCATGCCATGCCATACCTTGCGGTGCCTTGACTCGCCTCGCCTCGCGTCGCGTCCCGTCGAGCAGCGTTTTAATCGCGATTTTAACTCCGACTTTAATTTGGTACTTCCCTGACGCATGCGCCTTTATCTGCTAGTAATTAATATCGAAATTATATCGCGGAGCTCGTTAGGAACATTGACACGCGGGACTCGGACAATTTTCGATAAGCGGGTTCGACATTTGAGTGTAAAGAAAGCAACGCGACGTCGATTGCGGAATTGACACGCGGTTCAAGCTGGCGAAAGTGTCGAGAGCTGGGAATCGTGCGAATCTCGAGAGAATTGTTCGAGAACAATTCCCAACTCGTGTCAAATCTCGCAAAATCGAAGAATAACGAGGACGGAGACACTCAATTATTGACATTAGTCATTAATACTCTAAAGAAACCCGATTTTTCTCGCGACCAGTATTACAGTTAAACTTCTTATTTAACGCGAGAGAAATCAGGCTCTAGAATGTCAATAAATACACCGTGACAAAAATATTGTAAAAAAACATTTGAAAATTTATCGATGGAATACAAAAGTTTAATACTTGACTTCACAAGAGATCAATTCTATATCTCACAAATAAATTTTCAAGTCTTTTTTCTCGGAGTAAAATGGATACAAATAATTGGGTGTTAAATAATACAATAATTGGGTGTCAATGATTGGATAATTTTACCATATATATCGCAATAACATAGCAAAGATGTCGCGACATTCAAAAGCGAATAAAAATATCGGAGCTACAACGAAAAAGCGCAGGGTCGAAACTTAAAAATGCAGCGATGCGCGTGTACATACCTGCGCCTTCTCTGCCCTTCGCAGCCGGCTGCTCGGAGAGAGTTTCTAGATTCGGTTTAGAGTTTCGATTTCCCGAGTGAGATACGCAAATTGGAATTATCCGGGCGAACCAATATAGTCCTCGAGCGACATAGTCCCCACGCGTCGCGACGTCGTCGTGGCGATAAATCGACGACCGGGCATCGTTTTACCCGTACAGCCGGATCGTTTGTCTTCGGGGAACGGCGAAACGTGGGCGAGGGGGGCGGCTCGCAGGGGCAGGTAGGGTGTTTGGGAGGAGCTCAGATGCAAAGGACGAGGTAATATGAGAGGCACAGCCTACGGGGAATTCTCTAACGCGACTTCTTCGCTAGAAACGACGAGCGTCGCCTCGGAAATCTTAAACCCGACCGGCTTTTCAACCCTTGTACCTGTCACCTCGTAATGTCGTTCGCCGCCGTGCGCCACCATGCGCGAAAAAGTGCACGAGCTTCATCTAGCCTGTATGATATATGGACAGGTCAAAGGTCGTTCATGGGATCCCATCTCGAGGAGAGATCGGCGACGATTTTTCAGTGGTGATTCAAAATACTAGCCGTTTCCTTCAGGATAGTTTCTTTTTCTTAGTAAGCATCTAAATTTTTTCTCTTCATTATTGTTTTCTATGAAGAATTTTGAAAAATTGAATACGAAATATACCTGATTTTCATTTATATTTATTATGAGTGAGCGAAACAAATAGTTCAAATAAAAATCAAAAGAAATTTAATATCTTACCAGAAGATCTTTCTGGGCATACCACTTAAGAGATTAAATTTCTCTAATAATAATTAGCCTGCAAATGATTAACCTGCGTAATAATTAGCTTGATATACGGACGGTTCAAAGGTCGCGCCCATGGGATCCCATCTCGAGAAGAAATCGGCGATATTTGTTAATCTTTTCAGTGATGATTTAAAATATTGCTGTTTTCTCGGAAGAATGTTGAAAAATTGAATACAAAATATATTTTATTTTCACTTGTATCTGCTACGAGTGAGAAAAACCAAATATACAATAGTTGAAGTAAATTAAAAGAAATTTTACTATAGAACTTTTCTGAGCACACCACTTAAGGGATTAAATTTTATCGACCGGATGGTTCGCTTGCGGTAGGCTTTTATATACCGCAGTGATTAGTCGACCCTTCGTGTTCGGTTTGCGGATCATTGGCCGCATCGGGATCGCCGGAATCCCGCTGAGATTTTTGCCGTCGGAAATTCGCGCGTCGGTTTCTCTATTCTATGCAAGGAGCTATCGAACTCCACACCGCCCCTCGATGGCGCGCGCGCTCTCGTGGCGTCGTCCTTTTTTTGCATTCTTCCGTGGACGCGCGGGCGATCGTGCCGTCATCGCGAGGGAATGCATATATCGGGGCCCGGGGGAGCGGTATTTTATTTCTGTACCGCGACCCCCGAGGAAAAGAAGGAGAGAGAGAAGAGAGAGAGAAAGAGTAAATGATAGAGGGGAGAGACGAGCACGCGTTGCACCCGAAACCTTGGCCCGAATCACTAGTTATTCGATCGCGCGGCGGTATCGCTTTAACGAGACTCGCTAAATCCGCGAGAGATCGTCTGGCCGATTTTTCACCAAACCGACGACCGTGACGCCCCTCGAGGTCTCACACGTACCGTTGGCGCACAGCAGGGCGATACAGTGACAGGCTAATTTCAGAGTCTATGTCCAAATTGCCAAAAGCTCGAAAATGTAACGAAAGGCGTGCTCGAAACAATTAGAAACTCGCTGAATGTACGTGTATGTCACCGAGTAAATATTCAAAGAGTACTGTCGAATACTGCCTAATCTGTCAATGAGTAACATGACTTCTACTGTCAATCTTTAGTAAACAAGTCTATATTTCTTCATTTTTTGGCTTGCTATGTAAATATTTGGTGGGACCATCGATGCGATCCCCCAATTGTTTGCGACAACATAAGAGATGTCGCCGTTTCGACATATATTCAGTCTGTACGCGCAATTACTTGTACCTCTTTGACGAGCGGGTGAAACGACTTACCCTCGGCCGATGACTGCTGCAGATGACCACCGCGGATGACTCACGCTGGCGCTGGGAACGGGCGAACTCAGGCGGAGATTCGAAGACTCGAAGACTCGACTTAACACAAAAGACGCTCCTTTATTATTATCTCCTCTCGATAACAAGTGACTAGCACTTCGAATACAGCGACGATCTGCCTGGAATCGAATTACGCACTCACACACATTAGACGCTAATTTTCAAGTGGAATGTATCGCGAGAAGAGAGATACGCACTTCGCTGCTGAGCCCTGCCTCGCTTCGAGGCGAGGAACTCTTGAAAGCTCGACCCACGCGCGCTCTTCTTCCGCTAGAGACCGACGCGCTAAAAAAAAAAAAGAATAAAAAGACAAAAAAGCGCAATTCGCTGCTCGTTAATCGACCAACGTGTGCGTATCCGGTCGTTTCTTCCGTCCTCCGAGGAGCACAGCGGTTTCTAGCGAAAGAGAACGTCGCGTGACGAGCTTTACGTCGTTCGGAAGACACTGAAAGCGTTTACGAACTACGCGAACCTTACAGTCGATCGTAGTCTCTATGCTGGTCGTAGAAAAGCGAACGACTTTACAAAACGTCGACGCGCGAACTGTGGAGCTTAGCGAAAAGGCAAACGTCCGACGACTTTCTATGGTAAGTAGTGGACGAGACAATCGGTCTGTCGTCACCGAAGAACGTAACATGGCAGCCATTCGAACGATCGTTGACACTTGTTAGCCCATTAAAAGTCGTTTCCATTTCTTCTACGATCTGAGGTTCGCGGTTTACTTACGAGTAAGTTTTCCCAAAGCTTACATTTTATTTTTTTTCTATGTAATTGTGTAAAACAGACTTGAAGTTTGATAATGTGGACATAAGAAAAAGGATGTTCGCCATCGCAAACGTGTGGAATAGCGTTCGGAATTCGAGATGCAAAAGCTACGTGCGATAAAATCGCGAGTGAATTGTCTTTCGGCACGAAACCTCCGAAACGAGATTCTCGATTGTGCTCGTTGTCGTCCTGATCACTCGATCAGTCGGCAACGACGACTTTTAACGGGCTCGGCGTTTCAACAATCGCACTCATTATTTCTCTTCTCTCGTATTGCAAGTCTTAACGATTACTCGAGTCTCCACGAAGAATCCCTCCGCGGAGTATCGTAAGCGAACGTGTACGCTATTTACACTTAGGCTACTTTCTTTAGGAACATTTAAGTCATCGAATCAATCACGCCCGGCGACGAAGGTGCCGCTCTCGGCGAGCCGATCGCGAGCACCCCTCGAGAGACAGCTAAGGCGGTAGGCAGGAAATCGAATCGAATTGCTATCTGCTCCACTCGGTGGGAGCAGAGAAATTTGAAAGACTCACGGGTTTCGTTCGGGAGCATCGAAAGAGACACAAGAAGATAGAAATTAAACAAACTCCAGACAGTATAATCCGTTTCGCTCGTGAGAGGAGAATTTTTGGGAATACGAGAAGGAAATGAGAGGCCGTGATAACGCTTTTGTCGCTTTCGTCTACCTGCTGGGTGTCTCTTGAAACGCGCGGAACGTTTGTACATATAGCGAAAACGACGAGAGCGAGGCGGCTTATACTGTTTAGAGTTAGCAACGTAATAACTTAAATACCGAGTGAGTGTGTTGCAAGGTGTTATGCGTACCAAATTATAAAATTTGCACTCGCGGAACCGGTTGCGTTGGCGCAACCGGAAGAATCGTTCTCCGTCGATCGTCTTAAGAGGACTAACGCCGTGTTCAGGAACAACTTCGCCGGTCACTCATGATCACTGCGAGATGTCACCGCGATGTATTCCAAGGGAAAGAAAAAGTAGCGATCGTTGAGCAGTCAGGAGGCGTTGACTCGCTCTGCTCGCTCGCGTCTCGAGGACGCGTTTCAACGCCGCGCTGGAAACAGGATCGCGAACACTCGCAGCAGTTCTTCTCTTCAGGGGGACTGATCTCGCCCTCCGGACGAGCGGAACGACCTTCTCGCAGGCCGGATGTCTTGGGAACCCAGAAGAATCGTCGTCCCGGTTATTGGAAGACCTCAGACGTACTCTCGGGTTGCGGGTCCTCGCGTGGCCTCGGACGAGCCGCGCCATCATGGCGTCGGAAAATCAGTCTTGCATCCACGTAGCTTCAGATCCTGAACGCTGCGGGACTGTGTGAGCTTGATCGCCCTCATGCCGAGCGCGCTTTTCGAGATGTCTCGCTCTCGTCCGAAAGGGCGCTTGCGAGATCGTCATCGTATCTCATACGATCGCGCGATCAGTCTCTTCGGAAAGGCACAAGATCGAAGGGAGATTCATAGTAAATTGAAATCGGCGGCGACTCATTCCTGCCGAGGACCTCGTCAGCGACTCGAGTAGACGTTGCTGCTGAGGACGACGATGTCGGTCCTTCTGCCCGGCTCGTCTCGTCCTCCGAGGAGGAGGGCGCCTAGGAGGCGTCATATGCTCAACGACGGCCTCTTCTTGCGATCCTTCGTGGTGTTCTTGCCGAAGATTGTGCCGAGGACCCTCGACACCGAGTGCACACCCAGCTTCCTGCGGATCGGCAACGCTCGCAGCAGCTGCACCGACCTCGCCTCCCGCAGGAGCGCTTGAAAGGCCAATGCCGCTCCCGCGGGACTCTCCGCGGCGCTCACCTCGTAAAACTGACATCCGTGCGCCAATGATAGTTGTTGGCCTTCGTCCACGCACACCTCTCTGCAAACAAAAACAAACAACGAGCCCATCTTCAATGTGTTCAACGAAAGCTTAGAACTTTGAGATCATGCGAACAAAGAAACTCTGTTTTCTTTTT
Source organism: Odontomachus brunneus (assembly GCF_010583005.1). Lineage (NCBI taxonomy): Eukaryota > Metazoa > Arthropoda > Insecta > Hymenoptera > Formicidae > Odontomachus > Odontomachus brunneus. Next base: position 1,955,599 of record NW_022639497.1, read on the forward strand.
TTTTTTAACTCCGCTGTCTGAATCTCGCGGAAACTCGGCAACGCTCGGATCCTCGCGAGATTGAAATTTTCTAATTTTGAAATTCGGCGTAAGGGGGAGGGGGAATAGTCATAAACTCGGCGAAACGAGATGGAAGATCCGGAATACGTTCGTCAGTCGGCGGATCGTCAACCCGTGTGATTCAGGCCGAGTGGTTTATATCGCAGAACATACGGAATCACGTGTTGAAACATCGATCGGTCAGATGGCGGAAACGCGGACCGGATGCCCGCGGGCGCACGCAGATTTATTCCGCGGCGGACATTGGCGCCGTGGAAGTCAATGGAATCGTCCAAGGCTCGAATTAAATCCATGCGGAACATGCCGGACCGACGACGGATGTCGCGGGTTTGGCAAACACCAGACGCTGGAGAGAAAGAGAAAGAGAGAAAGAGAGAAAGAGAGAGGTGATTGAACGGCGACATAAAGACCGGACGTTTACGAGAGGAAGCACAGTCACTGGAATTTCGCCAGGATGAAGCAGCCAGGCGCCGCAGGATATTTACGATGGCAGGATTAATAACAGCTTCGTCAGCTCTCGTGTCTTTCTATACATTCACGATGCACGCTATGTCCCTACTGTATATTGCAATCATTCAACTTCTAAAAAAACTTACACGAAGCAACCGAATAATTTCTATAGTTAATATAAATAGTAAAGCGATTCCGATCTCTTTCTAGCCAATAACTAATCAGGAATTTCATTTATTGGCTAATGTCTGACAAAGAAACACTGGCTAATGTTTCCTGAGTTTTTACTAGATAAAAAAACTGTACAGCGTTTACTAATCATTTTTATTGCTTAATTTCTGACCAATAACAGTATTTTTCTGCTCAGTTTCTAAACGGTTACTATCTAACAAATTCTAGCTGGTTGAAATAGAAATTTCGCATTAGTGATCTTGGAAAGTCAGATTTCCCACTAATAAGCAAGAGTGGGCATATAATATTATATTTGCAAGTTATATTTGAACCCCCTTTATTTGCCAAAACTTAAAAGGAATTAACATAGAATTAAATAATTAGAAAGAGGTGGTGGAGTTATCTAATATTAATAAAATTATCCTCCTATTTAAAATTTAAAATTACTTCTAATATCCAACGACTAGTTCTTGTAGATCAAGTCACTAATTATGTTATTAACTAAAAGTAAAGTTTCAGTTCGTTTCGAGTTTCGACAATTCGATTTGGTTCGAGTGAAATATCGTCCATTCGACTTAATTCAACATGAGGAATTCTTGACTCGCACATTACTACTAGAATTGTTACTTTCACATAGTTGCTCATTTCAGGATACTCACAATTATCCAGACTTTGGATCTTTAAAGACCCGACTTCTTTCTCGGGTTTTGAGAGCGTTGATAATTAATACGCCAGCCGCGCAGGATGCATTATGCATTCCAATCGGCACAAAGGGCGGACGAGGAATTCGGAATCTCCGAACGCGAGGCAGCGAGAGGGGACGGGAGAGAATTCCTCCCCATCTGCAGTGCGAGGAACGCGGCTCTGCGTGGGGCAGAGGGACTCCGATATTTATGGAGACAATTAAATTCGCAGGAACACATGATCCTCGAGCGGGACGTCGGGGAGAGGCACGAAGGGCACGTGGGAGGGCGCGATTAGACGAGCGCGATCGTGAGCGGGCCGGGCGACGTGCACGCGGCCGTTAATCTGTACGTTCCCTTTTATTTTATACGAGGCGATCCGTTGCTTTACGAGCTTCGCGGGCGTTAGTTTCTTACCCCGCGTCCCCCCGCGCACCTTCTTAATCCAAAGGGGACAAGACGTGATATTTATTACGCGTTCGGGGACAACCCACGTCAATCGCGCCCAGCCGCGCGTAATGGATCGTAAAAGTAATACAAACGTATCGCGCTCGAGAATGACAAATATCTCGAGGAGAATGGAGACTGAAACTTATGGAATGGAGACTACAGTGTAGTCATAAATATAAAGATTTTCGGTAGTCTCGAGATATCTCGCGGTCATTATTTTTTGTTATATATTCCAATTCATGGAATAAAAATTTCTTCTCTCTTTCTCTCTTTCTTAGTAGAGTATTTTACTAATAGTCTCCCCAGGTTGCGCACTTCGTAGTAAATTATGTCCAACGACTAGCTCTTGTAGACCAAGTCACTAATTATGTTGTTAACTAAAAATAAAGTTTCAGTTCGTTTCGAGTTTCGACAATTTGATTTGGTTCGAGTGAAATTTCGTCCATTCGACTTAATTCGACATGATGAATTCTTGACTCGCACATTACTACTAGAATTGTTACTTTCACATATTGGGAACACGCTTTAGGAGGACGTTTTTTGACACAAGACTCTTTGTTAGAAGCGTCCTTAGAGACCATTTTAAAAAGATGAAAATTTTACTCGAGCGGAATCGATGCTTAGGCCTTGAAGGATTAATTCGATTATTACAAACGCAAAAACTTGGATTAAGCATCGAATATAACAAATTTGTCTAAGTTTCGCAGTGAAATCTTGCTTCCACTGATCAAAATCAGTGAGAAATAAGATGGAGCGATAAAGTGAGAGAGTTTTCACTGAAGATCAGTGAAATATACTCTCTGCTCATCGATGAAGTAGTCTCTTTATCTTTTTGCCGATTCAATCAGGGACATTTTTACTACTCCACTTAAGGAGAGCAACGTGATGAGAGTTGCGTAGAGAAGAACGAGAGTCGAAATGTTCGAGAGATCACAAAGAAAAAGGAAAAAGGGGGAAATGGAGCGTTCGTGGGACGAAAAATGCCGTGAAATCGGGACTCCACACGCCTCGCTCGAAACGGAAGTGGCTTTTCTCGGACTAGTCGCGTTAGCCGTGCCAACACCTCTTGCTGCGAGGGATTGCCGGCTGATGTTTCGAGATAAACTTATCGATGCGCAATATTCGCGCTGGATGTATCTAAAGCGGCGAAAACTCGTTCTCGGGAGAGTGGTTTCACCAGCCCTGCAGCGGACTTCGCTCTAATCTTTATGAACTCCATTAAGACGACGAGCGCGGCTACCGGATAGGATAGACGCGATGTTCCCTCGTCGCGAATCGGCCTACCGTCTTTGGTTCTCGCGTTGCCTTCGGCTCTCACAAACGCGAACGCACGTTACTTTATTTTCTCAAAATTTCTCATGGTCCAGTAAGAGTGAAAATTTCTCATGGTCATCAAACAGATTGACCGAGTCTCTGTATTTAGAATCGCGACGCTCCGAGACTTCCGAACACCTCCCGACACCTCTTGACACCTTGAAACTCCGTGGCTCGAAGAGCTCAACGAGTTTCGCGCCGAGGCTCGCATGCAAAAGCGGTGTCATAGCCGACGCGATTAATTTAAAGTTGATCATTTTCCCCGTACGCGACGTCAGGAAAGGCGCGCTATAATTTATGAGTCAGTCCGGGATCGATGGATCTCTCGCATAATTCCGGTTTAATTAAATTTCTCAACGGTAATCGTGACAGTTACGAAGAGCGTATCTCTTGCATGCCATCAAAATGCCAGTTACGTAAATCGAATTGCTCTTTTCCCGCCGCCGCCGCGGCCACCGCCACCGCCGACGTCGATCGGCCAATCTCACTTGCGACACCGTCGTCGTGTGTCTGTGACATTTTATTTGTGTGACATTTTTCGTATTCGCCCGTTGGCTATCGATACGCCCCGGCGTTTCCCTTTTGTTAGCTCGACAAAATTCCCAGGGATTCCGCGACATTTTGTTTACCTGCCTACCTCGATCGACGGTAAGATCGCGTGAACTCGCGCTCGCATGCTACAAAACTCGCACGACCTCCGCCCCGTCCTCGTCATCCTCGTCGTCTAAAGGTTGAGTCGTTCAAAGTCGAGACTGAAATGTCGGCTCTGCGTCTCTCGTCCGGTATCATTGTACAAAGGTCTGTATTTTTACCTCTCTCCCTTTCTCTCTCTCTCTCTCTCTCTCTCTCTCTCTCTCTCTCTCTCTCTCTCTCTCTCT
>NW_022639497.1:1959614-1977449 GCF_010583005.1 Odontomachus brunneus
CTCTCTCTCTCTCTCTCTCTCTCTCTCTCTCTCTCTCTCTCTCTCTCTCTCTCTCTCTCTCTCTGTCTCTCTCTGCCCTTTTTCTGTTTACGCGATCTTAGGTGTTTTGCAATAAATGCATTGTTCTCACAAGCAAAGAATTACGTCGAATTACGATCCGCATCTGTGGGACTTTAAACGTCCCTTTAAACTGTCGTACTTTGAGATTTTAAATTCTCCGATCTTCGTAACGATAATTACATCGTGCTTCAGAGATGAAGGAGTAGAACCTTAAAATTATCGGAACGGAGAGAATGCTCGGCACCGATAATTGTACGTCTGATCGGGACGAATTTTTAGGGCTCAGGGCAGACAAGGCGGAGGACGAGCTGCCTCGGATTCCTTCGTGAATAGAATCCTGTGACGAGTGGCGCGCACGCTTTTTCGAGACATCCCGTAGTAGTGTAGTATAGTAGCGTTGGCTGTAATTGCTGCGTTGCCGTCGTTACTAGATCATCGGTGAGATTTCTCCCGGTATGCAAAACCCCATAAAGGAGCGTAAGGGCGAGAACGTGGCTTTCGTAAGGTGAGAAAAGGAGCGTGTCTTCGTTAACGACGATCCGCATTCCTGCGGGAATCGCTCTGGAAAATTCCTGTCCGCGACGGAGAAAGAATATCGAGCGATGTCCTGTTAACTTGCGCGTCTCCTTCGCGATCGGCTAACGAGCGACGATAGATAGAGATTCGTCGGTGGAAGGTGCCAGGATAAGGATTATCTCTGACTAACGATTATCAAATGAAGAAATTTTTATCGAGACATCATTACCTCTCTAGGTAACTCTGCACTGCACTTGTCAAAAAATGTTATACACGTTGGATTTTCCACTATAAAATTATCCTAGCCACTTGTTTTTTGTATCGTGTACTAGGTAGACCGTTAGATTCGCTATTTCTGTAGCAATTTATGCTACAATTTTAGTATAATTACCAAAAACGTTGTAAGAAGAAATGTAATTTTAACGTAAAATGTAATTGTAACTTTTACTACAACATTTTCTCCATGTACGTGTTAACGAAACCGATATATAAGCGTTAAATTATCCGTGCAATTTCGCGACGGCGTCGCGGCGAGGGAAACGCGACTCAAAGGACTCGAGTGCTCGTGCACGCTAAACTATTCGTCGTCCTATTAATGGATATTTATCTCCGGCGGATATACACGAGAAGCCGCGCCGATCCGACAAGGTTAATGAGCCACCGCAGCCGTCGCCGCTGTCTCACTCTTTATTCAAGTCGCAAATAAAAACAGCGAACGCGTACTAGTATTTCCTAGCTTTCTCTTGGCCGAATCACGCAACGCAATGATGCACTTTGAGCGACTGGTTGCATAAAATGCGACAAGATGTATCGACACTTAGAAACTGACACGCGAGCCACACCTGTTTGTCGCGCGTCTTTTAGCCAGCTAGATTTTTCTCACTCGGGGGAATTACGTTCCGCGCTAAACGCGCGTGCGATCGTCTCGTCGTGTGAAGACCCACCGGGTCGATAATTACCACGAGAACTACTTCATCAAAGCGCATCCCCAGCGCTAAATGATCAATATAACACTTTCACGGAAAAATAAAAAGGAACATTCTGTTCATACACGGAGAAATTATTATAGCTTTTTCTTCGTATAAATTTTTTCAAATTTACTACTATATTTATGTTTTTAGTAATGCAAGAAGTTTTTAGTAGTCAAGAAGGAGTATAATAAATTTCTCTACAAACATGATATCTTTTTCGTTTAATTGAGAAGGACTACCATTCCCCTATTAATCTTAGCAGATTTTTTAATAACACATTTAAGTCTAAAATATAAATATCACATATGAAATAAAAGACTAATCAATTACTTCAGAATGTCGATCTATTTCTCGGTGCAGAATTTTATACAGTAATTTTACTGTAAAACTCTGTATAGACTTATTGTTCACATAAATTTTGGGAAAAACATCTCTCATGCTCTCGAGTAAGAACTTTCGGGTCCTCCAATCTCCCGTAGAGTTCTAAGAGATTCGATCGAAGAGGTTCATAGAAGAACTTTTGACCCCCGCGACCTATATCTCGTTTTAATCGGCAACTCTCTATGACGTTCATTTATCCATCCGCGTGTTTGTATGTCGAACCGCCGGATCGTCGATATCGATATATAAAACGCGACACGTGGCCACCGTGCGCAAACCGCAAGGCGGCTTCGAGACACCCGGTAGCGGTCGAGTCGTCGTCGTTGTCGTCGTTGCTCGTCTAGAAACCGTTCACGCGATCTTTACCTCACCAAGATCTGTTTACTTGCTCGAGTCGCCTGACCGACTTGGATGAGTCGGTTCGCGCCGGAGAGTTGACGTACCAGTCGGCCGATTAACTTACTCCGTCGTGTGGTCGATCGTTCGGTTCGTTGAACTGGTTTTTGCGAAAACGCCGGCGAAAACCCGGGCAAAAAGCCCCTTCCCACACGAACGAGAACATGACACGGGAAATTTCGAGGTGTCGAAGAATTCCCAGAACGAGTCCCGCCGGTTCCGCGATTCGCGAGGACATAAGATACACACACACACACACACACACACATACACACACACAAGATACAAAAAATGCAATCATAATCTATATACACATAAAATAGGATATCTGACCGTATGTTCCATATCAATTTCCTGAACCTTTTGACCGATCTGTACCAAATTTGGCGTAGTTTCCCTCTGGGACTTTAAAGTGGAAAATATAAGTTATACGAAATCTAGACAACGTCCTTCTGATTTCATTCCCTAGACACTTTGCGATAATTTAAGGGGACTGGAGGGTCAGATTGTCTGAAAATCGTGCTTATTCTTTCACAATTTTTTATAACAAAATATGCTGAATGAATATGCGAAAGTGTTATTTTGACGTGTATTTATACAACATATAAAGAGAAAAAAATAATTTTGATGATCAAATACTCAATATTAGTATATGATACATGTATTTAAAATATATTTTGTTTTTCTTTTCAAGGTCGTCATTTTGCAGTAATATCCTGATTCTCGGTAGTTCAATTAAGCTGAATTTTAGGTAGAAAATTTCCGTAAGCTTGTCGTTATCGTGTGAATTCGTGAAAATATTTAATTTCGAAATATTAATTTTTTACTAACGGAAAGTTTTAAAAGAACGGAAAATTTAATAATATTCCATTAAGATGTTTGCAATTTTGTTAACTTTTACTCAATTTCTATTATAGTGGTTCACACGATCACGACAAGCTTATGAAAATTCTCTACCTAAAATTCAGCTTAATTGAACCACCTGACCCACATTGAAAGTCAAAATATTACTGCAAAATGACGACCTTGAAAAGAAAAACGAAATATATTTTAACTGCATGTACCATACACTTATATTGAGTATTTGATCATTAAAATTATATTTTTCTTCTCTTTATATGTTGTGTAAATAACACTTATACGCCCGGCGTATTGTCAAAATAACACTTTCGTATATTCATTCAGTTTGTCATAAAAAAATTGTGAAAAAAAACAAGCACGATTTTCAGACAATCTGACTCTCCAGTCCCCTTAAGTTTAGATGTTCTAGATACAAGTCCGGGTTATATAGATTATGTATATAGATTATGATCGCATTATTTTAGGATTGCAGGTATTCTAGATACAAGTCTGAGTAACGCCGTGTAACATAGCTAGTTCAGTATAAATATTCAAACTGTTATTTGACATATTCGCGGTAATGACAAGTCTTCAAATCTTTGGAAGACCTATACACAAATTGTTAAAATTTTTAAGATAAAATCACGTTTCAGAAAACTCTTTGAGAACATTTGGAGAAGAGGTTAAATTAAGAATAGATTTTTTCCCATTGTATATTGCGATATAATCCAACTGTCCGCGCAGTTCGAGATCGAAAGTCTCGGAGACGAAGGAACCGAGGTTCCCCGCTTCCTCCTCGGCGAGTAAGCGGTCTGTAGTAAGTCTACACCAGGCAATAGCGAGCGCGCAAAGGGCAACAAAACTCCAGGAACAACCTAATAAAACGGCGGGCACCGTCTGGAAAAACGCAAATCGCGTGGCGCACGCGAAATCTCACCTAGTCTAGGAAACGTCGGCGAAGATCCTGTTACTCGCAGGTGGAAAGTGAACTGCAGGATTAATAGGCCGAACACACATGCATGCATATGTGTGTGTACGTGCGCGTGCGGGCAAATCGCGCGTGTGCGGTCGACGGGATAAACGATCGACGGCGAAGAAAAGAGAAGAAAAGGGAAGAAAGGAAAGAAAGAGGAACGAGATCGAATATAATCAACGATTCGCCGACGGCGAAACACGACGAAGTCGCCGATCGGAGATCGCGCGACGCGCGAAATGATATTGTAATTCTTGCGACGAGAGCGGCCACTTAAGCGGCCCTCATACGATCCGTATCGTCGCGTCGTATAAGCCCACTCGCGTCCCTATAAATCTCAATTCAGAGAACGAGATTCGGCATCGTAGCCGTGACAGCCGTCTGCTTAGCGCTAAACAGAGCGCCGGAATTAGCTGTTCGTTCATTTCGCCGGCAGGCAAAGCCGATTCTTCCTTGCTATAAATACTTTTTAGAGGCTGTAATCTCTCGCAAATTCGCCATACTCGATGTTGGATATACTTTTCGTTGACATTAAAAAATGTTTTAAATTCTGAGACTTAGAAAAATTCTATGTCGCACTTAGATGCAGTTCTTTTGAATTTCACTAATGAGCTCCTGAGCTCCAAAATTTTAGCCCTACTTTCGACCTGAATTCTCTATCATCTGCTTATTCTGAAGGATCTCAAGTGTATATATACACATGAAGACTGAAGTTCTTGATTTTTACTTGGCGTCTTTAAGTGGCGCAAAACGAAAGAAAATGCCACTTGTAGGATTAAAGAGAACTTCTCGATAACGCCAATAGGTTAAGTAGAATCAAGAAAGATTAATATGCGCAGTACTCATGGAAACTGAAGTCTTACTTGGCACGTATAAATGGTAGAAAATGTGCAAAATGCGCCACCTAAGCGAGTTCTAAAAAGAATCTCTCTTCAAAGCTAGTAGATTAAATAAAATCAATAGAGGTTAATATATATGCTTCAGAGTGTCAAAGTAGAGGTAAATGGAAAAATAGGGTAAACAATTTTTATCTGAATCAAGTCATAATTTTAGTCCTACTTTGACCGGAATTTTTAATTCTGAAGGATCAGTGTACGTTTAATACGCATAGAAACTGTAAGTCCTACTTAGCGCTTCTAAATGGCAAAAAAAAACGCAAAAAATGCTACGTGTAGGCTCTAAAGAGAGCCTCTCGAAACTAGTAGGTTAAGTAGGATCGAAAGATGTTGATACAGGCTTAAGAGTGTAGAGGTTAAATGGAATATTAGGGTCGAAAGAAGGATCGAAATTTCGACTCGGGGTACTAACAGAAACATCGATCGTGTGAGAGCCCCTTAAGATGCCAATCGGCGAAGTGTGCCAGACTTGCGAGGTCGAATGGAAAAATGGGCCAAACATAAGCGCGACATTACTCGTGAATAAACACAATTCGTTTTTTTTTCTCGACTTTGTCGACGCGGGAAAATTGCTTCGTAACATTCGTCCTGACTGCCGACGGCTGACCCGTGGACAATAATAATTACTCGGCGACGTACAGAAACGAGTCGACTCCGTGTAGCGGCTTCATCTAGTTCTCCGCCGACGACTCATAACTCAACGGAGGACAATCGAGCTCGACCGTAATCGAGCGTAGCGGGATAAACAAGATCGCAAACACACGATCCGGAAGGACGTATCTCCGCACCGATTAAGCGGCGAAAAATCGCGCCGCCGTTGATTTATTAATAATTACCGTTTTTACGGCGCCCGGAGCGAGGCGCGTACGCGCGTTTTATTTGCTCGTATATCACCGCCGGCTGGAGGATCATCGGACGTTACCGCCAGTGCACGCCCGCCTCTTACGAGACCGTTAATCATATTTGTAACAATGTGATTTACGCTTACCGAGCGTGATCCAGATCTCTCTTGTTGCCGAGCAGGAGGGCGGTGAAATAGGACGGCAGGCGTAGATCCGCGAGTTGCTTGAGAAGTCCCCTGGCTTCCTGAAAGCTACGCTTACATGTCACGCTGTAGACCACGACGAAGGCCTCGCCCCATCGTATGTGCGAGTACAGGCAGCCGTTCTCCTGGAACAAATCGATAGAACACATCGATCACTACGACAATCAACGGAGAGACAGAGGGGGAGAGGGAATCAAGAATCGGATTTAATTCGACGTGTCTTTGCCTGGGGACAGCTATGGAGGATATCACTATTTTAATGCGGGACACCTCGTCTTTATCAGAGTGAGAGATCTTTAGTAAGGGGAAAGTGATCCGTAGTAAATATAAATTTGTTTCCTGCACGCAATGTGTCACTCTCTGCTGCACTGTGAGCAAAAATATCTGAGAATTAAAACATACTTATTTGTAGAGAGTACTAATAACACATGCCCAGACAACATAATCTAAAATCGGGACATAAGACGTCTTAAAGATCATCTTTAAGATGTCTTTCAGACGATTTACATATAAATGTCTTTAAAGCGTCTTAAAGATTATCTTTAAGACGTCTTATGTCCCGATTTTAGATATTATGTTGTCTGGGTGTTTACTTTCTAATATATAAAATGTTTTTCAAATACGAAAATATACATTTCCTCAAAACTTTCTTAAAACTTATTATTTATTATACTTAACCCTCTTTGAGCGTACATATTCGGAAAATGCCAAATTTGTACCAATTTTTTATTCTTTTAATTTAAAAAAAGAAGATTCGAAATTTGGCGATGACGTTATAAGAGTCGATAAAAAAGTAGTGAAAGAGTGAAAAATTGATTTACATTTGATTGTATTCTGAAAAAATCACTTTTTGAAAAAATCAAATTTGTATCACAGCGCGCTCGAAGGATTAAGTAAATAAATTTAAATAAATATACTATATTAGTATCTACCGAGTAAAAATATTATACAAATATTTCTTATTTTTATATATCTTTTCTCTCAGTGTATTTGAAACGTTCTTAAAAGTTCGTTCGCGTTTACAGCTTCTACATCTTGCGTATATTTACTTATTCATTTATTACGGAAAACTTTACGAGTAGGTAAACATATCACACACGGCTGTCGCTATATCTGATGTGGATGACTACAAGAGGAGAGACAAGAAAAGAAGAAGGAAGCGCGTTGAAAATTTGCGGCGTCGATTCTTCAGGTCGCGTCCGTAAATTTCAGTCATCACCTAAACTGCCGCGCGCATCCGGCGGGAGACTCTGAATTTTATAGACCGAGATAAATATATACGTCTCCGCGTGCGCGTATTTACGGGCGTTATTTACGGTCAAATCTGTCGAATTAACATTGCGTGTAACGCGCTCGTAAATAAACGCCACGGGAACCTCCGACAACGCACGCTCCCCTTTCACGCCGGCCCGCAATGTTGCAACGTCCCGGGAGGATTCGTCGATGTCCGGCCTTTTAAGAAAAGGAGGAGAGAAAAAAAGAAACGGAAAAAAGAAAGAGAGGCGTTAAAGTCGATCGTATCAAAAATTACGCGGTTTTACCCGAATAAACATTCGTCTCTGGGTTTAACGATCGCCACGATTTATGGTCACTTCGGATTTATGGATCTTCGTTCATACGTTGAGATTACGCAAGTCCGGGACTTCATGAAACTTATGAACTTACGGGAGTGGGAAACTCGATGCACACCACGGTCGAAACCTCCAAGTTTATACAACGACTCGGAATGTTTCGAGGTATCGAATCGTAAAATTACGATACTACGGGACTCGGAAGTTTTTCAGATAACCGTTGCGATTTATCGTTGCGAAAAATTCTTGGCCCGCGCGTGTGAAACTCGAGAGATTCAATTTCCCTAAGTTCGCTCGATTCTTATCTCCTCAGCGGTGACATTGATTAAGAAATCTGGCCCGTGCGTTACCTTAAGCGGCCACCAAATCTGCCGCGACGTCCTCGACGGCGTAGACGTCATCGACGTGAAACGGCAAGGCGTGCATCTGTCGCGTCGTCGCAGCGCAAGCCCGAATCGCTCATAAATATTTATTGATCGATTGTATTCGAGGCAATTGAACGCGATGCCGGAATTGCGTGTCGCGCGTGTCGCGCGAGTGCATCGACGACGTTGTGCAACCCGCCGACGACGTTATTCGTCCAGTTATGAAATAATGCAAAACACCTCTCCCGATTAAGCAACGCGTTTAATGCACTTCACGTCGCGCAATTTCGTGGAAACGCAACGTAATTATTCACTGACAACGTGTTTCCTCGCGGTTAAACTCGATAAGTAAGCAAGTTTGGTCCGCGCGCGCTAACCAAACCCAATTTACACTTTCTTCCAGTCGAGTTCTTTAGTCTAACGTAGTTTCTGTTGAAATATTAGTACAGAATGTAATTTTTGGGAGAGTAATTGATTGATAAATGTTTCTGAACGGAGCAAAAGTGGAATATTCGTGAAGCTAACTCTTGCCAAACTCATAGCGAAGAGAATACACTCGAAAGGATGCTCCTGCAGTCACAGCAGAAATTATCTACATACGAGAAATTCGCTAAGATGAATAAATGACAAGCAAACACTGCAGTATCGCGTGTGTTTTGTATTTAATCGATACAAATGATAGACGCAGAAGTTCTATCGAAACTGTTTGTAAAATTTAACAAGAAAATCTCTCTCTGCGGCTTCCGCCATTTGAATTTCAAGGCTAGTCACATTTCTTATGAAAGAGACTGCAGTAGACAAGGAAAAACTAATGGGAGAGACAAACGAATGAATAATCTTCATATCCATCTAAATTTGCTAGATATTGCAGATATCACTAGAATATTGCTGCTATAGATTCTACCTACTACGAGAAATTTTCTAACAAGTACAAGAAACAGTGATAATTTCCACTGTGAACATTTAGAATTCTGCCTGGATCAGCGAGACATGTTTTTTACGTGAATTTTCATGTCGTTTAATTTAATATACACATGTAGGTGATCAAAACTGAAGATCGGTTACGCTTCGTAAAAAGCCCTAAAGCTATTTAGGCGGGCGGGGAAAGGTACCCGCAGACCGTAATTTCCGATCGGCGGTCGTCTTAACGACGCGACAGTTAACAGGACACCCGATAGGACGAAACGATCGTGCTGTCCATTCGGAATCGATTCAAGTGGGCGAGAACCGCGCGCTTTAACACCTACGCGATCCCGCCGGATAAGCAACGATCGCCCCGACGAAGTTATGTTTCTTCGTGTTCGTGCCGCAGATAACGATCCCCAACTATTCACCTTTATAGATAGCGCCAATATCCTCGGCTAATAATGCTCGCCGATTAGAAGGCCACATATTCCGCATAAACGGCATTCCAAGGGATCACTGGATATCCGAGGATATCCGTGCCCTTAAATATTAGTCCTGTGATTCACGCATATGATACATTCCGCGATATAAAGTGATATTTCTCGGCTCTTTGCAGCATCGTGAGACACATATATCTAGAAATATGTCGACAAATAAAATGTCGTTTATTATGTTCGGTAAATATGCTTGTCTAATGAAACATGACTGCGCGGATTAAAACTCAAAAATTTTTTTCATAATATTTTTTAGAAAGAAAAAACAATTACAAGGTTGAGAAATGTCAAATTTGCTTTTATATCGTGCAATCACGGATTTTCAGTACGGCTTTGTTCGAGTCGCTGCTGTCGTTTGTATCCCGCCAGCGAGGCTCTCGCGTATTTCGGAGTAGACTCTCCGTTTCTGTAACTGAACGTAACCGAGCCCACGGTGTAAATCGAGCCTCGGAGGCAGGAGACTATGAACGTGGATCAGCGTGCGCCAAGAAGTATCTTTTCTTCGCGCGACAATGCACGTTTCCACGAAAGCGACACCAGCTCGACGCCGCGGGACGCCGCGTTATTGCCCGGCCACTGACAATGAGTTACAGTGTTATTACTCGTAGTTTTACAACGATAGGGTTCCTACCGGGTTCACCCTCCGAGAGAGAGAGAGAGAGAGAGAGAGAGAGAGAGAGAGAGAGAGAAAGAGAGAGAAAAGGATATTACTAACAGTAACTTATGGTCAATGTAACGAGCGAATACTTGGCCGTCCCGAGTAGAAGAGGGTGAAGCGAGAGAAGGTAAAGCCAATAAACTAAATTATCGCTGGAACACTCTGAATCGCGGTGTGATTGGCCGGGGTGTTACACGAGAGAGATTCAGTTTACGAGCACGTCTCACGTATGGACGAGTCGAAGAGCCGACGGACTATTTTAGTTTTTTAGTGATACGTGAAGAATTAACGTCTGAACGACTTCTTTCTCTTCGAGGGAACAAGTCGAGACCACGACGCGCAAATTACACGGAATAAATAAACAAATAAATAAATAAATATTTATTTAGCGCTGTGACGATTGCGGGAAGATGGATAGCTGCAAGAAAAAAAAAAGAGCTACGACAGCGAGAATCCGCGTATGATAGCCAAATATCGTTGAAAACATATGGATATACAAGAATATAACTGCCAGTAAGCATATATTTGCTGTGAAATCGACGTAGTGGCAACACAGTGACAGAAGCTTTAGTTAAAGCAGCAAATTTTTGGTTACATACAACGACAAATATACTTTCGGCAAATCATTATCAGCTGCGGCAATGAAATCACTTATTTCCGTGTATATTATAATAAGAGACGCACAATAAACCTATAATAAAGTCTGCCAATGCACAAATTATTGTTGTGTTTAAATGTATCTTGAACTTGTCAGACGATTGTTTAGCGCATCGTCCGTAAATACTACCGCGAAAAACAATCCGCGATACTGCGCACGCCGCGCTCTCTTTGTTTCCCCGAGCACGGTAATCACTATTTTCGGAAAAACAAGGAAAGCTAACGCCATCATCGTCGCGAGATGTACTCGGGCATGCGTGTCGACGCGTTTACGCGGCCTGTTTGCACACTTGCGCACCGTCCAGAAATTAAGATAAGCCGATCGACAATGGAATTTCAATGTCGAGTCGTAGCTGCGTCATCCGGACCGATTGCCGATCGTCGGCGTATCGCGGGTGTAACGACATGTGGAAACATATTTGGAGAACTCCCGCGTGGACGCAGCGAATTAATGAGGTGAACAGAAAGAGAGATAAAAGTTACGAAATTAAGATGTGCGTGCTCCAAAAAAGGAAAAGAATGAACGCTTCTGAATTCGTAACGCTCGATTGAGCTGAATTTTTCATAATTTGATAACGTCAATATCAATTGTAGAATCGCCAACTTTTGTCGCGCGTGTCCTTGCGTATCAGATAAAAATATTACACTTCAGAGAGAAATATTATATCATTGGAGAAAAAGATAACAGATCTGTTTTTTTAACTGAACTGCCTGAACAATAAGTTAGAGTGAAACAAGGTATATTTCTCACTCTAACTTATTGCACCAATTCAGAGTTCAGTTAAAAAAACAGACATAAAATATTTCGTATAATCTTAGTGATAAAATTTCCACATACACACATACATACACATTCGCCAATTTCAGGAGAGACAAAAAGGGTCGCTCAGACCGCCGTTAAAGCTAATCGATCCTGACGAATGTACTCACTCTCAGGAGAGAAGAGAGTTTCCCGGCTGTGATTTAATACTCGGAAGATTAAATTGGTAGAGAAATAAATATTGCAGCACTCGGGGCGACATGGAAACGAGGATGCCGGCCACGTTCGTCCGGTACCAAAGCACCGTCCGAAACACCGTCGTTGCATTCCGTCTTCCGTTGCCTCCTTCTCTCCTCCTCCTCCTCCTCACCTACCTCCTCCGTCCATTTCTCCCCCGGGGGCAAGGAGGGCACGCGCTTAATTATCAATTACCTACGGCCCTCCCACGAAAAAGCAATCGCAATTACGAGCCGGTCACGAGGCCAACGGAGGTACCGACGCGGCGGACTCCGGCTCCTTCCCTTCCTCCCTTCCTTCCTCCCTGCGTGCGTTCGTTCCTTCCTTCCTTCGTTCGTCCGTTTCTCCCTCGCCCCACTCGGAGATTTATTTCGTACGTGCACGCGGATGAAGAACAATGCGAGAATTGGGGAAGTGTGTCACCGGGCTGCGCGCTGCACTCTTCATATTCGCCAGGCGGAACACACCTGGGCACCACGCTGCGGCGCGCAGCATCCCGTAGCGGGTTGGTCCGAGAGATGAGGTATGATTGATACTTTATTGCGGCCGGGCACCATTGACCCGCAAAGCCATATGTAGATTGCGAGAAACGAGACGCGCGAGATGACAACAAAACAAAACGAGATAAGGGAGGGACGGGGGAAGAGGAGGGGGGGGAGGAGGAGATGGAGAGAGATAGAGAACGAGGAACAGGAAGGGAGGGAAGAAACGGGAGAGGGAGGGAGACAAGAGACGCGGGGGAGGGAGGAGGAAAAAATTAATCCGCCAAAAGTGGAACGTCCGCACGCACGCGCGCGCGCACACGATTGGTCCGGAGCGAGATGAAGTACGATTGATACTTTATTGCGGCCCGAGACATTGACCCATATATCGAAATTATAGACTGAATAATCGTATGTAGATTGTAAAAATGCAAACGTACGCGCGACCGGTTGCGCGAGCGTCGCTCGCCCGGCGCTCGTTGTTAATCAACTTTCCCTTCTATATCAGCACGATCGCCACGGGATTAATCAATTAGTCGTGCGAGATAGAAAAGAATATTCGGCAAAGAAAAGCGCGAGTGTGCGGCGAGTCGATCTTTTTGGTCATTCTCCTCGGCGCGAAATATGACAAAGTGCGAACAGCGCAACGCAACGACTTCGCGAGGTTATTTCGACGACCCATTCGAAGGGAGAACTCTGTGTTCCCAACATTTCATCCGCAATGGCAACCTGAACTATTATCCAGCGGAGAAATGGTAAGACGACCAGCTGACGTGAGAATATTTACAGGGGCAACGGGGCGGCAGCGACGGCGGCGGCGGCGGTTGGTATAATGATATAAATCGGCCTTATAAATGGTTTCCGCGGAGCTTATCTCGTCGGGGAGATTTACGTGACGAGGAACAATGCACGATGGAAGTATTAATCGCGGCGGTCGACGAGGTCGAAAGCCAGCCGAGCCAGTCGGCAGCCACCTACCCATTTGTTGCTCGACTTCCTACGTGGCCGATTCCATGAGTGCGCCTACCTGAACTCCCGTGCCCTTGTTAGCCGGTTATTATTATACCCGTAGAACACCTACCGCGATCCTCGTGATCGATATTGCAACAAGAGAGTCTCTCGGAAGCCAAGCGGAAATTCTATGAAACTCGACTCGAGCAGCCGCGCGCGATCGGCTCTTGACTGACTAACGCCGTTTGATTGTGCAGGAAAGTGCGATCACCTGCACGCTGCTACTCTCGAGCTTTGTGTCTGAGGGATCGCCAACGTCCGGCAGGGTGTGAACCTTCGAGATTCCGAACGCGCGACCCGGAGACCTCGAGGAAATATAATCGCCGGAAATTTTCGAACCTGTCTGACTTATTGCGTATACAATTCGAGCATCGCCAGTCTTTCTCGAAACATTGAACAAGCCGGTTAACACTTTATATTCGCAGCTTTCGGGATCGCGCGCACAGACATTTCCGGAGAAATCGACACGTTCGCGCTGCGCGAATTAGAATCGAGATTTGAGTCGAGCACGGATTAAAATCGAAATAAATCATCTCGTGCGTCACGGACTGTCCTTCTCGGATGCAAATGAGATCTAAGAGTGCGTTCACGCCATTTATCTTGGCAGCCGTGCCAGTGGAGGCCTACCAGATACCATAGAAGGCAACGACAACCCAACAAATAAAATTATCATCCGTCTAATGCCAACGTACACGTTATAGCTTATCAAATAGATGCAGCAATACGAGATCGCATTATAATACCGAGGTGCACGTGCGTATACTTGTGAAATCAATGACAATTCGATACATATATTGAGTGAGAAAGGAAGAAAGGGAGAGAGAGAAAGAGAGTTGTTTGTTGACACCCTGAGACAAATTCCCTAAAAAAAAGAAAAGAACCAAAAGTAAGAAAAGGATATAAAAGAACAGGAATACACAAAAAAATAAAGTTGATATTACAGTAAAATGACGCACGCAAGGAAAAGGAAATTAAAATATAAAGATATTTATAAAAAAAAAGGAAACAATAAAGAAGAAAGAGAGGACAAAATCTAAAAATCCCTGAGAAACAATATCCTAGATAACAAAGCTTGAGAAGCTTTCAAAGCACCAGCTTAGTATCTTTGCTTAGTATCTTAGCTTGTCTGAGAGGTCTATAACTTTGGAAGCTTTGAGTTTTAGAATCTCGCAAGTTTGGAGTTTGAGTATATTAGCATAATTTAATACAACACGGTTGGGAAGCGAGCAACTTTGCTGGCAGGCACCCGACGAAGACGATCCGACACTGTTTAGCGTAAAATGGCGCTCGGTGCAGCTGGAAGATTAATTAAGCTCAGCTTCATGAAGACATGGCATTAGCAACAGTCAATGACGGCAAGAAGTGTCCCAGGCATTCGAGAGAAGAATTTATAGCCGCTTCTCGAGGGTCTTGTGAACGCAGCTTAAGGCGCGTGCCACTGTCACTGTGGCGGGTGCACAGTGACAGTCCGCCCCAACGACTGTCTTCGTTAGTAATTGACATCACGATCGCGGATCCGCACGCCTGTTCGTCACACAGATACATGTATACGCGCGCGCGTGTACACACACACACACACACACGAGCACCCGACCAGGGACCGGCTACAGGCTACAAAAAGAGCCTCATCGGTTTCCTTTCGACCTGTCGCTTGACGCGTGCCTAAGGCGCCATTTTGCACGTCGCTAATTGCTATCGGCGATACCACACGTCGCGCTTTCCAAGAAAAACTATACGCACGAGAAACGTAACGACCAGCCGGTAAATCGTCAACGTCACCGAATTCCTCCAATACTACGTGATCTCGCTGGCACACACAACGCGCGCGTGTGTGTGTGTGTCAATGTGAATCTCGTCGATGTCGCGGAAGGGAAAAGCAAGGCAGGTCGTTCGCGCTTTTTGTCGCGCAATAAGAAGACGTAATCGGTAGGGTCAATTGTATGTGTCTCGACTAAAGAAAACAACTTTGGAATTAAGGGAAAGAGAGGAAGGGAGAGAGAGTGAGAGTGTGTGAGAGGGGGGGAAAACCAATTAATACACGCGCAGAAAATTTCACGAGCGGACGAAGAGTCGTTCACCCTAGAATGCATCAGCGGGTGGAGCTCACTCTCTAAAGTACAGTGTTCTTCACTAAAATGCTATACTTAAAACTGCTGGTTTAGTTATAAATATAGCACTGTAATCACAGTAAATTCTCGCTCTGAAAGAATCAGTAAATAGTAGCGAATGTTCCTATTATTGATACGAACACAGATAGTATTATTACATGCAAATCACGTGAACGCCGTTTTTTGTCACAAACGCAGAAAATTGAATTTGGCACAGCGTGTAACGAATTAGCGTATTATCTATAGATTTTGCAACGTGAAATTTTCCTTTCACTGCTCAAAATCAATTAGATACAGGATGGAACAGTTAAGTGGGAATGTTTTCACTGAAAATTGGAGAGTATTCACTGATCATCAGTGAAATATTCCTTCCACTGCCTTAGTCAGAAACATCTTCCCTGATTCATTTTAAAACAGCATACTGTTATACGTTTTATAACGACACCACCTGCACTCTTCTCCGACTGAATCTTTTTCCCGACCAGTTTAATCTCTTCGAGCCAGCTTCACAAGATACACACACGCGTCCTCCTGGATGCGTATCTGAACCGATAAAAAATACAAAAATAATATTATCGCGGGAATATAAATTTTAAATATTTCCCCAAGTGATTTGTGTCTTCGGCACGTTTTAACGCTTGCGTCTCACTTCTTTCTCGTAGAATCGCGTATCGCAGGATTAACGATTCCGCCTCTCACGACTCTACCCGACACATGTTTCCGCGCTCTTGGACGAAACATTTTCGCTACAATCTTCTGGCCGCCACGGTCTTCTTATTGCAAACTTAATGAGCTGGATCGGGACTGCCCATCGCATTAGAACGGTATTCGTCATTAACATGACGCGTAAGACGGCCAAAGGTATGGGCGCGTTAAACTGGCACGAGCGGCTGCAAGCACGTAAACGCTCGCGTGAACATAAACGCGTTCATAGACGTCGCCGTCGAGGGACTGCGTATATTTTCGGCCTCTTTCCTTCTCTCCCTTTTCTCCCCCCGCTGCATCCACCTACAATTATTATACACGAAGCGGAGATATTTACGCGCGTGCTCTGCCCCGACGCAACTACATTTTCCTTCTTGACTGCGCGATGATGTATGTTCTCGTTATTATAGCGGTGTTTAACATTCATTATAAGGAAGAGCGCGTTACTCTCCGCAGGATGGCGCGAACGTTCCGCTGCGGTGCCTCCGAATTTCACTCATAAATCGACGATCGCGCGCGCCAGCGTGAATAATTTAGGCGCTAATTAGGCACCGCGACTATGACTGGATTGGAAATTTCATGCTAATTTCACGCGCACGCCGGCGAAGACCGGTCACGCTTTGTTTCCGCTAAATCGTTTCGAGCACGTCAGGCGTTACGCACACCGCGTGCCACACGCGTTCGCGTCACCAAACGTGAGCGAAGAATATCAAACTCTGCATTTAGGAGTTGCAATTTGTATGAAGTCGGATTAACATATTAACATGTCACGTGTTCGAAGGAAAGAGAGAGAGCGAAGGATAGAAAAAGAGTAACACTTAAATCCCTCCAACGATATTGTCATAAATTTAATAATCGCCGAAATCTCACTATTATTTTAAAGTGAATCAGTAAAAATGTTTCTGATCAGAACTGAAAAGGACTGTTTCATCAATGATCAATGAGTATTCACTGATTTTCCATTTTACACTGTTCCGTCTTACAGATTCGGACAAATAAAATCTCGCTGCAAAATTTGTAGTACATATATTCGTCATACGCGTGCTATACGCTAAGAGAAAAAATATCTAAAGAGTAGAAATGTTTATTCGCGAAGAGTACTCTTTTAAAATGAATCAATGAAACATCACTGAAAACAGTGAATATACACTGATTTGCAGTTATAAGTTTTTGCACTGAAAGTGCTCAGTGCTATACTTATAACTGATATCAGTGACTATTCACTGATTCACTTTAAGAGTACTAATTAAGTAAATAACATTTGTTATTACTTAATAATATTTGTTTATATTAATCTCTATATATAAATATATATAAATATATATGTGTGTGTGTGTGTATATGTGTTTTTCTGTATGTTCCTTGTTAACTCCTAAATCCTTTAGCCGATTTGGACTAAATTCTGCATAATTACTCTCTAGAATCCTGCGGAAAATATTAACTACTTAAAACCTGAACATTTCACGATCTCACCTTGATTTCATCCCCTTGACACTTTGTGATAATTTAAGTTTAGACGTTCCAGAAGCCTGAGCCGGACAATTTAAGCTAGTACAGAATATTTTTAGAGAACGTACATTTTTTTCTTAAAACTCAGCTTTCCATGAAAGCAATTGTCTATTCTATTCAAACGAGAGAAGTTAGATTTAAGTAAGTACGCTATTAATACCCACCGAATAAATGTATTTTATTTTTTAGATATTTTATGTCGATCCAACTATGACTGATATCAATTGCAAGTGAAGTGAGACACTGTCTCAGTGAAGAATACACTGATCGTGCTTCGGAGAGCAGTCGCGAAAC
>NW_022639497.1:1977459-1993236 GCF_010583005.1 Odontomachus brunneus
TTTTAGAGAACGTACATTTTTTTTTTTAAACTCAGCTTTCCATGAAAGCAATTGTCTATTCTATTCAAACGAGAGAAGTTAGATTTAAGTAAGTACGCTATTAATACCCACCGAATAAATGTATTTTATTTTTTAGATATTTTATGTCGATCCAACTATGACTGATATCAATTGCAAGTGAAGTGAGACACTGTCTCAGTGAAGAATACACTGATCGTGCTTCGGAGAGCAGTCGCGAAACTCTCGACGGAACACGAATCGCCGATAGCGATTAGTAACAGACAAACTAATCGACTGTTTCACGATTAAGGGTAGACTTTAATAAACAGGATAAACGAAGATCTTGGAATAGATCCGCGAGCGCTTCCTTGTTAGCGAATGCAGATCGCGCAGTCGGCCATGCAGTCGCACTTATCTGCGAGGACATTTGTACGGTGAATCGGCCAAGTTGGTCGATTTTCAGGCGTATCTTAACGGCGATTGGAGGATCGCTATCCGCTACTCGAGTAGATCGTACGTGGTGTCTGGTTAAAGAAAGAGAGAGAGAGAGAGAGAGAGAAAGAAAGATAGAAAAGGACTACAACTACGAGCGCAAAGCGGACGTTGACCACGTGCGCTCAATGGGTTCGTGCACTTTAAGTGCCGGTAGATCGGCACCCGTATCGTCGCACACTCAGCCGCGTTTCTTCACACGCGGGTCCACAGGATATCGCGGAATATCGGGGATGCACGTTACGCGGAGAGAAACGTCGGAAACGGATAATTCCGTAGATTAGAGCGCGTTTAGGCGAGGGCTTATGTGCCCTTTAAGCCGCGGCATCTTTCCAACGTCCGGCGCAACGCGATTAGCTATCATCGAGAGGAGAAGTCTTGTTGCGGAAAAAGAGGAGACGAGAACATCTCGCGCTTGATTATAGCTCGGGGTTCACGAGAAGAAGTCCGGCCGATTTACGTGCCTTCGGATCGGTAAGTCTCCTCGGCGAATGTGCGTATCGATAACCAATAAATTCAAGGGAGAAGAGAAAGTATGTGTGAGAGAGAGAGAGAGAGAGAGAGAGAGATTGTGCGTAATACTCGAACAATTGAATGTGATCATCGCTAAATCAGAGTGTTGAATTAAACGATATAAAAATATGAAAATTGTCTCAGCATCGACATAAATACTCTGGCAAAATAATTGTAAAGAAAATACAGATCGAGCGTGTCTGGCGGTTGTGTTTTCGATCAAGTGGCGCACTGTTCGCGAAATGCGTAATTTTATAAAAAAAATATTTTCTCACATTATGCGGGAGGGATAAGAGCGCGCGAGGACGGTACGCATCGCGATTCAACAACGAGACGCGTTTGAAAGCGAAACGATGATGTCTCTCGATAATATGCAACGTATCGTGGCCGCGGTCGAATTACGAGATACGCTTGCAAATTTATACACCGCTTCCCCCCGTAGCGTTAAATATGCGCCGGAGAACGTAACATCGCGTTTAGATATCGGCAAAAGTGAGAGGAATGTTGGGGATAATTGGAAAGATTACACCGCGCGCGGACGTCCGATGCGTTGTGCATTTTAGTGGCGCTGCCGAGGTCTTAGCTTAGCGACGAATTATCGGCTGTTCATTCTAATACCCGTTGCACGACTTTCAGATAGTTCAGACAGTCAGTATCTGGGTCTCTCTCTCCATCGGGAAACCTGAGAACGCGGGTTCCTCGATAATTTAGGCTTCGGTAATCCGAACTCTCGCGCGAGCTTGGGAACTCGCTTGAGAAGTCGAATCGCAGAATTTGAGCGCTCGGCCGGCCACGAGAACGCATCGACCACGCGGAATTCAGGTGAAATTTCGAGACTCCATGCGAAAAAAGCAAAAAGTAGCAAAAAAGTATCACAGATTATCTTCGGAAAAAAGTCGCGAGACGTCGTATAGAAAATTCCAACTGCTCGCGCACTTTCGGATCCGCTGAAGTTGAACGTGACTGATAGCCGATGCAACCTGATAAGAAAAATGCCGAGATGAAAACGATACGCCGCTCGTAAATGTTGCAACTCAAGATAAACAGCGCGTCGTCCAGGATTGATTAATCCTGTTGCACGCCAAGGAGTTTCGCGGAGATTTACCGGGAGTGTAAAGTGGGATCAACCTAAAAGTCCCGCTCACAATGGAATCTCGCATCTGCGGACGTGATATATCGGTACAGGGGAGTTAGAGAGAAGTGTCCGCGCTGCGATGGCGTATTTATTTAACGATCCGCATCTTCTACCTAGAGCCACGCGACGACTTCCTGCACCACTGCCACACTGATCCACATCGATATCGATCTTCCTAGATCCTGTTCCGCAACAACATTCCCATCATCGGTTTCACGGCGATCGAGATAACAGAATTCGAGAGATGCTTCTATTCTCATCTTGAGAATCGAAAAAGCCTCAAGAGAGGCTTGAGATTGAAACTTACGGAGGAATCTATGTCTGCGTATAGACGAATCATTAAATTAACCCTTACATTCCTGGCGATTTTGTGAATCACTTTTACAGTCTTTGAACTAGAATTTTCTCATATACGTCAAAGGACTAACATGACACCTCCGCTGCGCCACCATACTGACTTCCCGGATCGTACGAATTTTTTCAAATTGACTATGTTTGTCTTATTTGAAACTTTCTTTTTATATTAAGAATCATGAAAAAACAAATTTATTAATTTTTGATAAAATATGCAGTGTGTGTCTAGCGGTAAAATAAAGAACGCTCGTATGTATATACATTGAGAAAAAAATATTTGGTATTTAAAACTATAATTATATAGCAAAATTATATGCCATTTTTCAAATCTTACTGTTAGTTATTCAAAGGAGCTTTCTACAATTTCGGTTTATCTTACATAGAAAAATGATTACTATGAATTATAATCGAGGAAACTATTTTTTATTAAATTCTACTATAATATTAATGATAATAACCTTATGTCCATGTTACTACTAGCGTGTTTACTATTAGCGTGTTAGAACAACCAAAAAATATGGCCAAAATAACTATAATTCTAGTTAGATCAACTATTTTTTCTCTCAGTGTAAAGACTGAGTCGCAAATCGTCAGACACTCTGTATATGATAATAAGCGTAAAGTGGAAATATAAAACAAAATTTTTTTTATTATTTGGATAAAAATATATTACTAATAAAACATTAAAAATTTGCAAATATATTTGTGCGCTCTTTCTAGATTAATTAATTAAAAACGAAGTTTCTTTTCTTAAAAAAAATAAGTTGTCTTTTACAATATTATTTATCTGGCGCAATCATCTTCACGAAAAAATAATTTTCCAAAAATTTGCAAATTTGTTCTATGTTAAATCTTTAAATTTAATGAAGTCTGCAGCGCGATAAAAATACATAAAAATATCGAGTCCATCGTTTAATCAGAATGTCCGTGATACTTGAATCCTCGTGAACTACTCGTTGAAATGTTTTCTAGAATTCTAACGTTGTCGGCGCGCAAGGAAGCGTTTAAAACGTAATTTTATGCGCGTACGTACAAATCGCTAGCGTCGCGCTTCCTGTACCAGATTATTTATTGTATCCAGACGGTAACGGTGCATGCATCCTTACGCGTTCTACGTACAAGGTTCTCTAAATGGACAAGCATTGTTTGCCAGCGAGTCGTGTAGCGCCAGTTAATGGCGCAGCGGTGTCGAAAATATTCGCCTCGCAGCGAACAGAAATTAAATTCCAGGAGATCGAGATTCACGAGTTCAAAGATCAATAATTGACTGAGATGCTCTCTCGAAAGATAACACAACATGACATTTTGAGAATACTTGCTCCCCCCCTCCACTTAGAAGCATAGATTGAAGATATTTTCTTGAACTCAACTTGGAAAATTGAAAGCTCTGTAGTCGAAAGAACCAAAAAATACGCATATGTAAAAATTGAAAATTTTTGCGGATCGATCTAATCGCTGTGATAATTCGAAATCTAGGAAGTGAATCAAAGGACGTTGCGGATCTTAGAACCTGAAGATCCGTGTCTAGCGTGCCATCCTGCGGATCACGGTTCGCGGCCTTTTAAGCGACAGGTGCAAACATTTGGGGAGCAGCACAAAAAAGGAAGCCGGTAATTGTGAGCCCCGGGTAGAAGAACCAGTTTGCTAAAAACAACCCGGGCCCAGATCGAGTCTCGTTGCGGGGCTACCGAATAACCAACGGGTGTCGGTGTAGTAACGTGCGTGTAAGCGGCTCGTGAGAGAAGCGGCTTTTGAAAATCCGCTTTAAAACGACTACCGCCAAAAACTGCCTACCGCCGGAAATTATACGTTTCACCGCCCACGCGAGGAACGAACGGTCTTTCAAAAGTTATCGCCTTTTGCATTATTAATCGCTTGAGATACTTCGGTTCTCGCCGAGCGAGAATCTCTATGAGGTATTATAATTTAACAGCACAAATCTGTCGCTTTCATTTCTCTCACGGGAGATATAATATCGATCTCTTTAATATTTTAATCACACTCGCATACTTTTCCGACACGACATTAAAGCGTGAGTTGATGGAAACGTGACGGTGAAATTACGCGATATTGAAAGCTTGTTCCTTAGTGCACGTCCGCGTTTAACTCCAAAGTAATAAACGCACGCAGTCGTTCTGCTACGTCGAAAAGGCGCCAGAGAGTCGCAATACTTGAACTTATGCAGGAAATACTTTCTATGAATGAACTTTCTCACCGCTCATCGAGGGGAAGGATACGGTTAAATGCCAAAACGAACCGGAGCCGCGGCGGGTCTGACAAAAATAAATCGCGACTCGTTTCCTCGCTGCGTAATCCTCCATTCGCGCTATTATCAAATCACAAGACCATTGCCCGCGTTTGGAAGAGTTTCGTAGTGAAAACATTAGGACTTTGAAACATTGGCAATTTGAAACTACAATTACAACTTCGAGACTTCCAAATTACAGCGCATCGCGATTCTGAATTTTCACAGCTTGGGAAAAAAGCATCCAAAAGACTTTAACACCTAAAGATATAAAAACTTGAAATCCAAAAATTTAGGGAACATCGAAATTTAGGAAAAATTGATGAATTCGAAATTCTCAGACAAGATGTTTTAAATCTCCAAGGTTTTCTGTCTAAAGTACAATCAGTATATTCTTCATTGAAATGCGCTATAACCGGTGGTTCAGTTATATGTATAGCGCTGCAATTAGAAAAATTTCGCGCAAACAATCAGTTGATAATAGCGATTGTTTCTACCATTGATGCAGTTTGCAAACACAGATAGTTTGCATGCAAATCGCACGGAAACCGATAGTTTCATCGTCAGAAACGCAGAAAGTTAAATTTGAAAATCAGTGAGATATAAGATGAATCAGTAAAGTGGGAATGTCTCTGCTAAAATCACATTTACTGATTGTCGGTGAAATGCTCTTTTTGTTGTTGATTTAATCAGAAGTATTTTTACTGATCGACCTTAAGAGAATGGATGTAACATTTAGGCGCCAAAGGGCAAGGTGAATCGATCATCGTTCGAGTTCCTGCAGCTTGCGCGTCTACCTACGGTGATTCCACGAAAAAGGAGAACAATGCCTCATCCGACATACTCTAACGCGACCCCGCTGGAATTTCTACGAGCGCCTAGCTGCGCGACAGGTGGACCCACGTGTTGTTCGTGCACGGTCGCGATCGCAGTCGCCTAGATTCGAATTTAAAGACGATCGTTATTCAATTCAAATACACGTCTAACGGGCCAGCTCGCAGGATTTCCGCCTCGACGTTCGTTACCGTGTTCTAGAAGAATCGGGTTAGGAAAGGTCAGGCAGAGACGATCAACCCGGAGCCGATCGTCCGCGTGGAGATTCGATTTAACGATCTTCTTTCTTCTCCTTTTTTTTTTTTTATCGGAGAAAGCTTTTTTCTCGCGTACCTCGAAAGTAAGGGGTACAAATGTACGCGTGTCATACTCTGTACCCTGTATATATAAAACTTAGAAAGTATATTTCTTAACATATAAAAAATAGAAAGTATATGAAGCCGATATTTCACTGCGCAGTGAAATCAATTCGAATACGCTCGAGATGGGTACTCTAAATCTGATGTGTCATACAATCGACCGAAAATCACGTCTGATCCTTGCCGCTCTCTGCTTAAGTTTCATATAAATGTACTTACTTATTTAAAATTGCGGAGCAAAAGTTATTCGAGTCGCAGAATTCTCGCGGACGATCGCATTAAGATTTCGCCTCGCGGGGATACCACAGGAATATCTGCTTCGTAATTCGCGAGTCGCTCGTTATTTCACCGGCGTATGACGGACGTGGACCCTTAAGGGTTTCGTGGACCCTCTGGGGGCCCGTCGGAAAGAGATATATTTAGACGAGGCCCTTTGAGAGATCCTGCCTCGTCGGGACGCGTTGCAAGGCGGATTCGTCTCGAGAGCGCACGCAGGACTCTCTCAAAGACCGCAAGGATGAAAGACTCACGAAAGGACAGATGCGCAGGATACCGTTGCATCGATGCATTATTTATTACCCGCGCGAGTACACGCAACCGAACGTGAATTCAGATAAGTAAATCAAGCTGTCGAATGAGTTCGCTTTTAAGGCAGCCCGAGTCGAAATTTTGAGCCTACATTTCAACCTCAATATTCCACTTAACGCTTGTTTTGATACTTTGAAATCTCTGTTGATTTAACCTACTAGCTTTACCGAGAAGTCCTCTTTTTAGAACTTACAAGCGGTGCGTTTTCGTGCGTTTTCTGCCACTTAGAGAAGCTAAGCAGAATTTCAGTTTTCATTTAGTTAATATACACTGTAAAAACATTTTGTGTTAAATATATTTCACATACCCAATTTATGCACTCTAATTGTTGATTTAACGCAAGACAGATATTTAAATAAATAATGCAAACAATTATTCAAAGATTAACACAAAAATCTAACACTTGGACACTATTGTGTCATTTTAACATTTACAAATGGTGAATATAAATTCAACACGGAACAGTCAAAATAACACAATGTAACATATTAAACAAAACATTTTCCTGCAGATCAAATTTCAATACAAATGCAAAATGTTTCTTGCCGTACATTACAGATACATTGGTTCTTCAGAATATACGAATGTTAGAAAATTCATGTTCAAAGTAGGGCTAAAATTTCGACTCGAAAGAACTGTCGTTCGCGAAGACATGAGGCAGACAAGAATGTTTTAATTTGCAATCTGGAAAATTTGTCAATAAATCTCCACCCAAAGTATCAAGCCTCATGAAAAGTAGCGATCTTTTCGTTTTTATTCTAAAGGATTTTAGATGATCTATTTTTGTTATTTTATTCTTCAGAGATAAAATATCTTTTATACGATTTTATATTGATTGTAATACAGACTCACCTCGCACCTGGAGGTGTCCAGAATCTCGACTTCCGTCGTGACATTGTCGATAGTGACGCTGTGTCGATAGAGGAAATCTGCAACAAACAAGAAAAACCATAAGCTCGACGCTTGTCCCTATTAATACTTTGCCTTTGCGAGCGAAATTACGATCGCCGTGAATGGCTGGCGGGACACGCGAAGTACAAATTGACGACAGCGAAGTAATCTTTCTTAATCGACGTTATTTCGACCGATACTTCGATCTCCTCGGAGAAGTTCAACGGCGACATTTTCCCATGGTTAGAAAACGCGGCTAATGCGCGAAAGTCCCTCGGAGCGGTTAGTAACGACAATTCCAATTAGTTACGCTGACGCTCACTGCTGTGTCATTACGACCATTGACAATGACACGTGGCTTTCGCTTGAAATTCGCGCGTGATCGAAAAACGAGACATTTTTTAATCGCGCGTATTCCAACTGTTGCATACATTATTCATTATCGTCTCTCGTATCTTTTTGCATCCTTCTTACCTATTTGAAGCTTCATAATTTGAATGCTTCATAATTTTATATCTTTGAACGCGCATCCAAATCTTTAAATAGTTATATCTTTTATCCGGAACCGAGATAACACACAGAGAGAATTTTATAGCAGTAATTGACTATGCTTTCATTCCATATATGCTATTTATATTTTAGGAACTGAAATATAATATTAAAAATTTGCCTAAAATTTATGCGTGAATGAATCTACGCGGAAGGAATTTTGTAAAATAAAACTTACTATAGATTTTTCTAAATACAAGAGTAGATCGATATTTTGCCGCCATGTGCTGTTTATATCTTAGGAACTGGAATGTGCTATTAAAAAATTTGCTATGTTTCTTAGTAAGATAAACTGATAGTCTTACTGATTCTTACTGATAGTCTATTTCTGCGCTACTAGGAACACGGTAAAATTGAAAAGAATTTATATCAAAAGAGCAAACTATATAACATTCTCTTCGTGTAAATCATAGAATTTTTAGATCCTTGAGTTCGCCGAGTTTGAGTACTGAAGTAATAGGATTTTTACGCCTCGATATTTTATCGCTCTTAACGTTTTTAGCAAATGGAACTTTCAGAGTTTTAGTTTGTATCTTCGGGAGGGAGAGGGACGAGGAGGCAGGCGAGCGAACGAAAAAGGGAAAACTCGTATTTCTCAAAGTTGATTAGAGTGCGCTCAGAGAATGCGCACCACGAAGAAGGAGAGAAGACGCGGAAGCAAGTCGAACACAGTAGCTCTAACAGGATAGGTGTAATAAATAAACGATAAATAAACTCATAAACACCTCGTAGTCAGCAGCGAAGTGTCGGGGAGGCGCAGAAACAAGCAAATAAGGATGCTCGTTATATTAGCGACCGTTACGCTCGAGAAAGTTTTATTGCCGGACAATGCTGATGGAGAAACGATTTGACCGAGCGTTGCGACGGAAAATTCATTGCATCCTCGTAGAAGAAATATCGACATGCTGAAAAAGGCTTCCGAGAGTGCGAGGAAACGCGGCCCATGCGAGACACGTGTGGAAAGAAACCTGCGAGCAATCTGCGAGTGTGCGCGAGTGATATAATCGAGTTTAAAAAAGAATCAGATCTAAGAGATACGGACGGTCCGTAATTTAAGCAACGATCGAGAATCTAAGAGTCAAATCGCGTGCAGGAAGGAATTTCACTAGTAGGAGAGAAAACTGCACTCTCGAAAAGAAATCACGCACACAAAAAATATCATTTTACTGCTCAGTTCAGTTTCCTTTTTTTTTAAGTAATAGTTATTTCCAATAAAGAATATTTTTTCGATAATAATCTTGAAACATACCTATCACAAATTCTGGAAAAGATCATTATTTATGTAGTGAAAAGAGGAATTTATCCTGTCTACCAGAATGTTATAGAACTTTATCAAAGAAAAAGTTAATTCGATTTTATATGTGATAAACAAACCGAATTTTTGTTTTCATATTTTTGATTGAAATGCTAAGCTTACCAAGATTTATAATATATTTTGAATAAATGTGATCTCGAGTCGAAATTTTGACCCTATGTTAAATTTAGAATTTTACAACGCAGTAGAAGTTAATTTTGTAAAATAAGTTTAATTCTAATGATACAGTTTACTCCTACTTTAACTCTAATGATGTCCGAAATTTTCTTTTTCACTTTCTTTAGCGTCAAAATAGATGTTGAATGGAATAGTGAGGCTGAAAATAGGATAAAAATTTCAACTCGGGATGGCTTGTGGTGAAACTCAAGATAGATTTGCAGATGTATAAACTTATTAAATATCTGAAACAAACATCTATTCGTATGCAATATGTATTTTTCTGTGTGTATGAGCTCGAAAGTAAATTAGGAGTACGAAGATTGCCACTCGAAAAAGAAAAAGGAAAAAGAAAATAACGACACACTTTCGACGAATACGATCGGGCACGATAACTGTCACCGAGAGTGGATTCGGCTTTTGCCGTGGATCCGTCCACGGTATACGTGATCTATCTATCGTGAATCTATCGAGCGATCGAGATGCACGATGCAATCTTCTCTCCGCGCGGACAAAACGTTCCCATCCGCGCTCGCGAGGGGGGCCGACAATGCACAACGAGACTCGCTTTCTAAATCATTGCCTAGAATTATTCCACGCAAGGAGAGATTTGCATTGTTAATCGAGATCGAAATAATAACAAGCGCCGGCTGCATCTCGTGGCGAGAGATGAAAAGGACCGATTATCCTCGTGCCCCGCAAAACGTAGCGCTCGTACGAATGCCTTGTAATCGGAATCGCCGTGGCAGATCATCCTCGATCTTACTCAGAGAGATCAAATTTAAGTGGTGCTGATGGGAGCCAATAACGCGCGGCCGTTTCGAAAGTAACTGAAATCGCTATCGTCGAGAGAGGAGATGCCTAGATTTATAGATCTGCCGTTTCTTTTTTTGTTCCACCCGCGAAGATCTAATAGAGATCTAGCGAGCAGTGCGGGCTATAAATCTATAGACTCTCCCGAATCGTTTTGGCATTTTACATTTATATTTAGAGATTTCTTTTTTTATCCTCAAATTCCTACGCCCTCGCAATATTTTTCTCGCGTCTTATCTTCAAGGATCTCGAGATATTCCTTTAGAGATTAATTCTGCAAATAATGTCTATCACGACGTAACGCGATTTCTCTAATGCATTAGAAAATTTTAGAATAATATCTCTTCTGTACGCGCGCACGACGACTTACGATTATTTTATTTTAGATTAATAGAGGAGGTACTAATTTCTGCTAATTTATTGCCCGGTAGAATTTTTCCACGATTCCCTCGCCACATCACCTACGCGGACCAGCCGA
Source organism: Odontomachus brunneus (assembly GCF_010583005.1). Lineage (NCBI taxonomy): Eukaryota > Metazoa > Arthropoda > Insecta > Hymenoptera > Formicidae > Odontomachus > Odontomachus brunneus. The sequence continues at coordinate 1,988,182 of NW_022639497.1, forward strand.
AGGAAATCAATGGCCCCGCTTTCACCGTTCGAGGGCGTTTTCTTCGGAAAAGTGATTCTCCAACGACCGGGAACGAAAGTGTGCGCGGTAATCCGCACGAGTCGCACGAAGTGTCGATGTATTTTCGATTCGTTTCACACGAGATGTACCGGGAAAGAGAGAGGGGGGAAGAGAGAGAGAGAGAGAGAGAGAGAGAGAAGCAGAGAAGGAGAGAAGAAAATATGCCATTGCCGTGAATCATGATCACCGTGAATGCCACTTCAATCTTAGCCAATTTGTAAGTTTGGCGAAACGCCAAAGTTCTTAACACACTCGAAAATCCAAAGTTTCCACATTTTTCGATGTCTCAAAGTCTTAAAATAAACAAAGGCGCCGGAATAAATTCCCTCAAATTTTACGAGCGCGCCGTCTCGGTAAAGCGCGTGTGTCTTAGAAAGCGTAAAGAAAGTTACAAAAAATAAATAAATAAATAAATAAAGAGATACTTTGATTTCTATCTATTTTCTATATGCACGCGCGATAGAAATAATTTATCTCTAGATTGAGGCAACCTGCTCCGACGCTGTTTTATGCCTCCGGTACTTTTTAGGGTTTATTTAGAGGCGCACAGCGCCTGTGTATAATATCCCCGGACTACCTGTCGTGTCTGCGCCGCGGCTCTTTTTATCGGTCGTCATTCTTATCATTTTTTACCGATGCCCAACGATGGACGGCTCTCGATCGGATCGTAGCGCCCACGGCGTCATCTTTGAGGATCGATTGAGCGATTATCCCTCCCTCTCCCAGTTGCGCGCGCGCGCGCGCGAGGGGGGACACGCGAGATTATCCGCTTCCTGGTTACGTTCAACGGTGATTATCCATCATTTTCCCAGGAAATTAATTAATACCGATGGCCGGACCACTCGCGGCGCCCTTCCTTCCACTTTCGTCCGGCATTATCGATCGCGGCTAGATCGATCGAGATCAAGATTGATTCCGACTGCCAGTTACACGAGAGAAATTCGATAAATCGATGATTGCGCTATTGTGCGGGGAAGCTTTCCGCGCGTTACGTGGACGCGGTTGCGAGGAAAGTGAAGAGAAACTTCCTGCAGAGAGACACTCGGTCCCAGACTTATAAATCTCGAGTGGAGAAGCTTGTGTTTTCCATTTGAGCCATTTGAGTAACGATCAATTGAACGAAGAAAATCGAAGGTCCCGATATAACTTGGACACGCGAGCAAATACGTAAATATATCGAGCACGAAAATCCGCGCGAAACGCCAAAAACCTACATTCGACAAACACACGAGCACAACGCACGCGATGACATTCGCGATGCAGCAACTTTCGCTAATATATTTTCCTAATCCAAAAAACAATTTCCCGCCCGAAAGGAAGTTTAATCCTGAAACTAAGCGCACGCTCACCGTTCGCAATGCCAGCAGCGATCTTTCCTAGTCAAACATAAATTTGCATACTTTTCTAGCAATCACATTTAATTCGGGCTCTCCGATTATCGTCACGTAACGCCGCCGTAACCGACAGGATCGCCACAAAAACGGCGGCGCGGCGTTTAAGTAACCAAGAAACGTGGCGAAGACGTGGCTGGCCGGTGTGGTCGCACACACAGGTGTTAGAAAAATACAAGTGACGGTTCAGGGTTAAGAGGACAATACTTCACCGGGGTGCGAGCGGAGCGATTTTTCCAAGCGGCGGATATCCGCGAAACTCGCCGTCGTAGCTTACACGTCCGCGGGCGTGCACGGCAATTATTATGGCGAAGTAGCCTGTATGAGTTATGGGAGAGATCTGCATTCTGCGGACCCTCCCCATAGGCTCTATTTCATATCGAGTGTTTAAATCTCCGCCCTCCTCGGGTCCGGCGCTGTGTTTGTTGCGTCTCTCTCTCTCTCTCTCTCTCTCTCCCTTTCTCGATCTATCTCTATAAACCTCGCGTCCCTCCTTATACAGAGAGAGGAAGAGAGAGAGAGAGAGAGAGCCCTTCGTTCTATCTCGCGTATTTCTGTGACCGCTAGGATATGCCCTCGGGACGTCGCTCGCGAGGCGCCATGATTAAGATTTTTCACGGATACCCTTGAATTAGAGTCCGGTTTTGAGCGCGAGAATATTTCACGGCGGATTTTTCCGGACGGCGCACGGCTGAGCACGCGAGGGGAACTGATCAAGATTTAGACTCGCGCTCGCCTTTGCAAGCCGGGGTGAGCATTTCGCGCGTGAGCCGGAGCCGCCCCTCTCGCGAGATTATAAAGCCGATATAGCGTGGCGGGAGGGCACTTTCAGATAGGACATTTATTTAGGTCGTGATACCTCTCGAAATTGGGAGCGGGTAATCGCGATTGTTCGGCGTTTTGCGCGGGTATTTCGCGCCGGTAATTACATTCGCGCGCGCGAAGCAAGGGGATAATAACGAAAGAAAGCACTCACCGCTGGTCGAGCTGTACTCGCCGATGTATCGCCTCGTCAGGTACCGCACAACGACGGCTGCAACAGAAAGAGAAGAGAGGTCGATCAGAAAATGCGAGAACTAATCTCGCGCGAAAAATACGGTGCGGTCGGATACGTTGAGTGGCGAAATTAAATGTAGAATCGCGTCGAGAGCAAACGTATCTATTCGTATTTCAGCGTCCCCGGCTGCAAGACGCGCTCCTGCGCGCAGGTGTTGAAACGCCATTAACTCACTTCCATCGCCCGTTAATAAAGAAACCATAAATATCGGAACGGGTTCTCGCGGATTGCCGATAAATTTCTTGCTTCATAAATTTCGTTTCGTTGCACCGCGCAAAACGCGGCCTAGGATTCAACATGTCGGCGACGTTCCTCCTCGCGTCGTCCTAGCCGTCGTCGTCGTCGTCGTTGTCGTCGTCGTCGTCGTCGTCGTTCGACCCTTGAAGACTTATTAGCTACATAGATTCGTGCCGCTCCGTACTCGTAGGTACACCGTTTATAAATCTGTCGTCGGTCTCGGCAACGACGACGACGACGACGACGACGACGACGACGACGACGACGACGACGGCGACGACGGCGATGAAAGAGAAAATGAGAGAAGGAGAATATCATGCAGATAGGAAAAGAGAGGAGAGGCAGACACGAGCGTAAACGGAATATAGAACTTCATTCGTGAGCTATTTGCTGAGATGAGAGATAGAGTGTACATCTTCGAAATATCTCCGCGCAGCTGGACACAATATTTCAACGGCGCTTCAAACATATGACCGAAAAGCCAATGAACCAATTGGATCCCCTCGAGAATGGGATTTCTATTTTTCAATCGATGTAATTGTAATGAACACGCGCATGAATAGTGCGCCATTTTGCATCGTGTTTTATTCAAAAGGAACGTCTAGACGTCCTGCATATTGAAACATCCCGACTTGAAATTTCAACCCTGCTTTTGACCTGAACTCTGTGACGTTTATATATTCTGTAGGATCAGTGTACGTTTAACTCCTTAAGTGGCATGCTCGGAGAAATTTCGTGATAAAATATCAAATTCCTCTTAAATTGTATATTTTTTTAACTTATAATAAAAATAAAGATAAAAAATAGAAGAATCTGTTTTCCAAAATTTTTCAAAGAAAATGGCAATAAACAGAAAAGGAATCTAGATATGCGATTCATAAATTCGTATGCTCTCTTCCTCTCATTCGCTTATCTTCTTTATATTTATTTATACTTTATTACATATAAAGAAGAAATAAACTGTAGTCACACGCACGCCATGGCGAAGCGTAATCGACGCTACGCGCCGCCGATGACATGTCATATTTTTAATCAATTAAAAATAGGGATCCTCTCTGAAAGGTTAAACTTTCAACGACATCGCGGATTATTAGCGGTCTATACCGAGCTACCCACGTAATCGAGTGGACGCACACTCTCCCTTACAGATGACTGTCATCAAACCGAGGCGACGTCACGCGTAATCCTATACACGTAGCGCGAACCGGAGTAATTGATGTGGACACGAGAATGTTGCTCCTAATGCCTAATAGTCCCAACGACGATCTGTGCCAAGCGTGGGGTCTAATGAAAGCATGCTCTCCATCACGTCGAAGCCGAAACGCGAGGGAAACCCGACACTCGAGCCGGAGATACAGGGCGTTTATAAAGTTCTTATCTACGCGGGGTCAAGCGCTCTCGAGTTGGCGGTGCGCGGTCACTGCGACAACGTCGTATTTATGACGGACGAAAGTAACGGACGACTCGCACGGATTGTCGTGATGAAACGGATAGGCCATGAGAAATGTGAGACGTTTTTCAGCAGCCCTTAATTTTGGTAAATTAAAGCTTTGGCCGTCAGCTGCGACGAAATCCGCGAGAGAAGAATTCGAGACGGATATTTTGCGAGGAGACCGAGTAAAGTTCAATCAAGCAAAAGTATCGTATAGAACGATAAAACGGCTTAATTATCAGCGTGTTGTTTGCGGACGGAACTCCGAAAAGCTGCTGAATCCAAATAGAAATGAGTCCTTCGATCGACTGGTTCTCCGTAAAATATGGGGTGATCAAGTAAAGTTTAATGAAGTAAGAGCATGAATTAAGCGACAAAACGGTTCAATTATTACTACACTGTTCGCAGACAAAGTTCCGAGGAGCTACCGAATCTTCGCCACCGAATGGAGAAGAGTGCCTCGATCGATTGTGCGAGTGGCTCTCCGCGCGAAACGAAAAGGTACAAGAAGAAGAAGAAGGAAAAAGAAGAAGGGACCGAACAGGAAGGACAGGAGAACGAAGAGGAGAAGAATGAGAGGAGGGAGCCGATTAAGTCACCTGCGGAGAATTGTGTGTAATGTGGAAGATGCAACGGTACGAGCAAAACGTAGCCATTCGCGGTGCCATTCCGCCGACGTGCGATGGTTGCCAGCGCGGGGTTCTATAGATAGATCGTTGGAGGATAAGTCGCGCGCTGGTGGACGTAAGAAAATAGTAATTACGGCCACGATCGCCGTGGATAAGAGGAGGCAGAGAGTGAGTGAGTAAGTGAGTGAGTGAGTGAGTGAGTGAGCGAGCGAGCGAGCGAGCGAGCGAGAGAGAGAGAGAGAGAGAGAG
>NW_022639497.1:1993372-2001980 GCF_010583005.1 Odontomachus brunneus
TGTGTGTGTGTGTGTGTGTGTGTGTGTGTGTGTGTGTGTGTGTGTGTGTGTGTGTGTGTGTGTGTGTGTGAGGGGGATAGAGAGACAGAGAAAGAGAGAAGGAGAGAGAGAGAGAGAGAGAGAGAGAGAGAGCGGTATCTTATACACATCTAGATGAGTATAAGAGACAGGGGAGAGAGAGAGAGAGAGAGAGAGAGAGAGAGAGAGAGAGATCGCAAGAAACAGAAGGAGAGAGAGTAAGAGAGGAGCAGACGGAGGATAAAAAAGGGTCGATGGCGCGGCGCGATCAGCCGAGCGCATCCTCTTGTCTCGTTGAAGTTTCCTTTCTGCCCCGAGGACTCGCCGCGGATCTTTTATCGGCAGAAATTCTGCTCACCCACATATTAGCGCGTTAAAACGCCCATAGAAACCGCTAAGCGACTAAATAAACCGATTAATCAACTTTGCATTTCGCCACGCAGAGTGCGCGGGCGCTTATTTTTTCGCGCGCCTAATTTCTTTCTTTTCGCTACCTTCTTCTCTCTAGTGATCAACGTCACGATTAATTCGAACAATATTCGTCATACGGAAGAATGTCTCCCTTTTTCTTTTGATTTATTATCTCAAAAAAAAAAAAAAAGGAAAAGGAAACGATAATTACAGGTTATTAGCGGTAATCAGATTTTTTAAACAGTGAGGAATATAACACAAGTGAAAGAAGTACGTGATTAAGTTGTTATTTAGGGTTTCAGTCGTCGAAATGCATGAGTGATCCCGAAATGGCATGGACAATAAAACGTCTCAGATTGATTGTCCAGAAAAGAAGTTCGCGCGAATCGCGCGAGCTATTATTCTTTTTCTGTCTGTCCGCTTTTCTTGTGACACGGCGATAAAGCAAGTCGTTTAGAGCAAATGAATTTATGAACACGTCCCGGCTTAGTAGCGAACCTCCAATTGCCTCCTCAATAAGCGTTAACGCAGATAAATGGCTGTAGATAACAATCTCGCGTTCCTCGCGGGTCTACGATTCTTTTTACGATCCCTCGCTATTAGCAGTTTTTGCCGAGTCCTCGTTGACGATTCAGCCTTCCCGCTAAAGATTCCCGATCTAATCTTGCTTAAGAGACTCTCAATTTTATCTTTAATTTAAATGTACGATTTGCGAGTGTTGCATGCGACGTATCACCGGCATTTCTGCGTTAATTGCGTTACAATCAATTAACTGAAAAGCCGACAAACGGATAATTGGCGTATATACTGGGCGAAAAAGATATCTAAAAAAATATTAAGTATTCTTCCGATATAAGTACTGTGTAATAACATATTTACATAAACTTAAATTCTTTTATTTAAATAAAATAAATAATTATTTTTTCGAAAGTTTTTTAAACCGCCAAGATTTTTTATATATAAAAAGCCAAGATTTTAAATAAATATATACTGCTAATACCCATCAAAAAAATATTTTTTTATTTCTGAAATATTTTTCTTCTCTGCGTAACGACCAAAGTTTGGCCCAGGCAAAAGTTCTCAGATACACATACATAATCCTGCACATTTTTATTGTTTTGTTTCTTAAATACGAATATTTAAACTTCTAACATAAAATATATATACATATGTATATATATATGTGTATATTTTTTATATTGAAAACTTATAAATATTCGTATTTAAAGACAAAAACAATAAGAATGTCTAGAATTAGGTGTCCTGACACGTTCGCTGTTAGCATCACACGTCAGTTTTACTTCCAGCTCACGTTTACTAAAAATTTCGAATTCTACTTAATTAATGTTCACTACCAATGTCACATGTATATGACAACGACACTTTTCTTTGTATATCCGCGTGCAAATGAACCCCAAGCCTGTTTTAGGTAATTACATAAGGATAAATGTAACATGTGGTTTGTGGAGAGAATGCCTCAAGTAAACCGTAGTGGCGAACATGTTGATCGTTCATGAAGCGGGATTCTCAACGACTCTCCGCCGAATTGGCCCGAGATCGTTTCACGTATGCGACGTTCTTTCGGCACACCGCGTATGTATCAGACGGAGGTGCGATAAGGAAGGGAGGAATGTTACTGCGTAAACTCGGAATCCAGGGTCGAACGCGGAGAGAACGCCACGCGGCCAACAGGACGGATGTATCGGATGTCCAGATCTCGCAGCAACCTGCCGTTGCAACCGTGCGGTGATTTTTCGTGGCACGACAGCCCCCTCGCTCCCTCCCGCTCGCGCAGTGATATTCGATAACGTCCGTGGAGGTCCTTATTATACCCAACGGGGCCCCACGAGAGAGAGAGGGACTTTTAAGGATTCCCTCCCAGCGTGGTATCCCTCCTCGCATCGGCGGCGACGGCGCCGCGTGAGAATGTCGTCGTTTTCGTCGCAAAAAAGTGGAACGAACGAGCGAACGAACGAACACGCCGACATCGTCGTGTATTTCGCCCCGCATTCGACAACGTAACGCATTCGACCGTATGTAAGAGCTTTGCCGTAACCACAGACATAAGACGTAAACTTTAGTTGAAGAACCAATCAGGATATTGCTTTAGAGTTCTTCTTGTGCCAGAAGACATATAAATCGGATCATTTTCGGAGAAACTTTGTTTCGGAACTTTCGAAAAAGTAATTATTTATTTTATTTAAATAAAAGAATTTAAGTTTATGTAAATATGTTAATACACAGTATTTATACCGGAAGAATATTTATTTTTTTAGATATCTTTTTCGCCCAATGTATACGCCAATCATCCGTTTGTTGGTTTTTCAGTTCCTCGTTAATTGATTGTAACGCAATTAACACAGAAATGCCGGTGATACGTCGTATGCAACACTCGCAAATCGTACATTTAAATTGACCTATAAGTCGGATTCTGAATAACTAGGATTTCAACTTATCATAGTTAGGTGAATCTTCGTTACTTTTGCATACGATTAGATTTATCGGCAGTTTTATTTTCTTCTACACAAAACTCTCACTCTAGCCAAGTCCTAATTGGTTTTTCAATTAAAGTTTATATCTTATGTTTATGGTAATGCGCTAAAGCCCTAACGCCATGAAGATGCGATGATCTGAAGACGAGACGTATGTCGCGAATCGCAACACCGTGAGGATGCAATGATCGGGGAAGATTAAATCTATTTTACAATGGCCGTAAAAGTACGCAGTACGACGTGAGCAGTAATTGATCAATGAGACTTTTGCGATACAAAAATAATAAATTGTGTTTGGTCAACTTGTTCACTGCTTACGGTCTTAATGCATACTTTTATGGCTATCGTAAAGTAGGCTTTAGATAATAATTCAAAGATAACCGGAAGAAGCAATATCGGAACTTAACAATTTTAAAGGACTATCAGATTTATAAGAAGATTGGAAGAATATATATAGAGTACACTATTGGATTGAGAAATTTAAGTAATCGTATTTGTCATACTCTCCGCGTGTTCGCGTTTGGAGATTAAACATTTCTCCGAGAATGATGCAACGTCTCGGTGACTTAACGATGCGAAAAAACGACGAGTAACGAAGAGACGAGGAGGAATTAGACGGTAAAGAAAGAAATAAGACGCAGAATGCGCTTTATTAAGGTGCCGGGTCCTAGCGGTTATTAATAGGATTTATTTGAGGTCGGCGAACCGCCTTATCGCGTTCGTTTGCTCGCTTTGTATGCGTCGCGCGACTGTCGGGTTAACTAATGCAACGTATTATTCCGAGGACTATGCGTATCCATCTTAACGGCACTTTCATTCAATGCGTTGCGTCGGTGCGCTATTAGACAACGCGCAGAAATTACACGCTGTACGCGACGCGATATTAGTATCGTCCACCATAATGAACGTCCTTCCGACGTGATTCAATATTTCACGCCGTTGCGCCATAATCGAGCGGCGCGTTCTTTTTTTTTCGTCGGCTATTATTTATTATCTGCGAGCGAGCGAGCGAGCGAGCGAACGAGCAAATCAATATCAATTTCAACGCGACGAAAACGTGTTCCGCAAATTCCGCAAAAAAAAAAGAAAATCACTCCCACTTTGCGATTCGCTCAATGCAATCAAGATAAATCCCGCACGTGCGAAATTTCCTTCGAGAAATTCTGTCGCCTTATAATTGATTCTAATTTCCTGTATTTCATGAAAAATAAGATTTTTCTGCAAGATAGAATGCAAGAGAGACTGTTACCACTCTATGCATTAATCAATATGTGGTCGGATTATATTATTTTGCACGAGAAAAATATCATAATTTCCTTTTTCAAATAAATTTACTTCGATTTTATTAAGTTTCTACACACGCAGAAAATTTTATAGTAAAAATTACTATAGAATTTATATTTTAAATAATTGAGGAATGAAGGATATTCTACGATAATTGATTATGTGTGCTTTCATTTCGTACGCGCTATTTATATATTTCATTACATATTTCTATATCTCAGATACTGAAATATAGAAATATGATATTAAAAAATTTGCTACGTTTCTAGCGAAATTTATTTATTTCTTAGTAAGATATACCTTACGGACGGAGTACTTCAACATTACTGAATACATAATGAAATTAAAAAGAATTTATATGAAAAAAGGTTATATTCTCTGCATATAGTAAAAAAATGCAGAATTATAAACTGTTTATAAACTGGTTAAGGAACATAATAAATTTCGCTAGAAACATGGTAAATTTTTTAATAGCACACACGCAAAAAAAAGATTAATCGCAGAAGCTAAAATGTAGCTGTAGCAACTAACAAATAAACCTACTCAAAGGTTATACTCCGATTTCTTTGGCACAAATGTAAAAATACAAAAAATATTTAGGTCATATTTATTTTGGCCCACTTTGACTTTCACGGGCAGTTTATAGCTTTTTAATATTCTCATTCCTATCAACAAGTGCAACAAAAATGCATAAGAAATAAAATTGAATACAAGATATAAGCATTTTTAGTTTACTGATTATGAATACGAAGTCAAATGTGTAAAATTATTTATAAAATAATAAAATGTTTAAACAAAACATGTAAAAAGTTGAAAAACATTATTTATACAAATAATTTTTCGGTTTGATCGAGATTCAAATCATTTTTTACTAAATTAGTACAAATTTGAAATATTTCGATTGGAATCTCGGCTAAAAGAAATTTAGAATAGTTTATGTCTCAGTTATGTTGATTTTATTAAAATTATTTAACTATATTTTGTATTCAATTTTATTTCTTATACATTTTTATTGTACTTGATGATAGGTGTGAGAACATTAAAAAGCTATAAACTGCCCGTGAAACTCAAAGTAAGCCAAAATGAAAAAATATGATCAAAATATTTTTTGTACTTCTGCATTTGTGCCAAATTAGAAAGAAATCGGAGTGTACCTTTTGGATAGATTTACTTGTAAGATGTTGTAAGTGTTCGCTCATCGACTAGATAAGCGAAATTCAATGAGAATTCTTTTTCCTAAAGAGAGATCCACTAGGCGTTAGGTGTAAAAATATCAAAGAACAAGCAACGCGAACAAATGGTATCGATGTCGCAGCTTTAAATTATGAAGTCTAATCTACAATGTGCTTTTTGCTTCCTAATTCTGTCTTTTTCTGTTTTTTTTCTGATTTCAGGTTTAAAATTGAGTTAGAAAGAGATAAAGAGGAAAAAATAGAGAGCAAAATACATATTGCATTTGTGATAGACAACTTTCAATAATGACAATGAAATGATTAGACTTTTTGTCTAAGTTCGAATCAGCGACCGAAATTTGACTGATATTGTCAAGTCATTTCTTAGCGTGTATTTAGATAGTCAGTTACTTCAGAATGTCGATCTATCTTCCTCAGTTAAAAATTTCGATGTTAACTTTTGCTATAAAATTCTCTTCGTATGGAGAAATTTGAAGAATGCCGCTAATAAGAGCACTAATAAAAATATAAACAAGTTATTGCTTCGAGATAAAAATCACACAAATAGGACAAAGCGTGGTGAAAATTTTGTTAGAGCGTTCGCTCACCTGACTTGCCGACTCTGGGGCCGCCGAGGACGACCACCTTGATCCTGTTTACGTTTGTCATCAGCTGCGTGGGTTAAGTATCATTCGGTCTGGCATCACACACACCTCCGCGGGCGCACCAATTATATCACTTTGCACTCTTTTACCGCACTCTTCTCACATCCCCAGGTCCTCTTCTCGACGGGGACACTGACCTAGTCGCGCGTAAGGGCCGGACGTGTCCTTGTCGGGCACTCGCGCGACAATCGCGACACACTCGCGCTTAACAATCGATTATCCTATCAATCACCGGCTCAAGTCATCGCCGCTCGATTTCCCGGGCGAGAGCACGGCGATTACGAATCGGTAATTAATTTCCGACGCGTTCCACCAAGTTTCGTTCTTAACAACGCGAACGCGGACGGCCACCTTTTTCGTCGTCCTTCTGCTCCTCTTCTCTCGTGATATTTAATTGTTGCAGTTTAATGGTTCAGGCGTTGATTAATCCTCTCGACGATGGGACTGCAGAGGTGCTAAGTGCTCCAATCGCGGAGCATTGGTTCGGGATCCTCTCCGCGCTGAACGAGGAGTTACGACGAGTAGCCGACGCGGAAAACGTCGCTTTGGCCGATATACGCCAACGCGAAGGTATCTCCGCCAGCGGCTCTCCTCGCGCTGCGTCTTCCACCTCGCGTCCGGCTGCTTAATCGCGATTATCAATTAATACCGCGCCACCCGACGTCGTCACCGCTTAGATACGAAGCTGTTAATCGCGCGGCAGCGTCGCGCGGACCGGAGGCGTCCGCGGCAGCTTCTTCCCTATTAATTCCCGCGCGACTTTGAAGAAAACCCTGGCGGTTGATAAATAGGCGCCTCTCCCGTCGCGCCGCGCTCCACCTCGTCGTTTTCTAGCGGGGCGAACGTAACCGCCCGGCACGACCAGCTCTCGGCTCCTCGCTCTCCTCGCGAGATCCTTAATAGCGCGATAAAGCGAGCGCGCGAGTTGTGCAAGCAAACGGGGTTCCCTTTTCCAGCGGTGACGACGCGTCGATCTTGCGACACGCTCTCGCTGCTGCTGTCAATGATTCGCTTGAAAACGCGCGCGACCGTTTCGAGCCCGATCGGGACGAGCTCTCCTTTCCCGAGGCGGTCAGGTCGTTGCCGCAATTGCGTTTCACGACTCCCAGTGATCCCCCAGGCCTGCCTCCGTCGTCGTCGGCGCTCCGAACGCAACTGTTTACGAGCGAACGCCGCTATCTTATCGCGATTTCCTGGTACTCGGAGAGTGACGAGGGAGTTCCACCTGACGCAGTCTCGTTCGTCCCCTTATCGCTTCTCCCTCCCCCCACCGACTTTGTCGTCGGAGGATCTTTGTCGAGCTGTGTTCTCGTCGGCTACTCCATATAAGTCTCGTCGACTATAGATGCGTCACGCATCTACCAAGGATCAATGACGTTGACCGATAGCGATCTTCGCGACGTTTTTGCGTATTTCAAGCACGCAGTCGATCTCGCGAATTACTCGCAGACGAGCCAACTCACGAGCAGAGCTCTTAATAATGACTCTGCGCCGCGCCGACTGACTTTCAGCAACGAGACGACTCTCGCACGTAAACATACACTCGCTCCCCGCCAAGCACGTAGGACCGTGATTACGAAAAAAGGACGCGCAATACAACTGTGTCGTAACCAAAACATCAGCCGTTACTACATACTCCAGTTCGTTGTATGTGCGTCTACCAGTGAGCGAGTGACGAGGATCTCAGCTGACTCGCGAGCTGCGTCAACACTCTTCGAACGAGTATCGATTTAACAGCGCTTTGCGCACTGCCTCTCTCTCCCTTTCTTTCTCTGTCTCTCTCTCTCTTTCTCTCTGCCTCTATCGTCCTAAAGGATCCACCTTGATCGGAAAATGGTTGTTCTTCTTTCAGCTGGTGTCTGTTGCGCCGGATGGTAGCAGCTCACGATGACGGGTCGACGGCTGATTCGTTTCTCGCGCCTCGAAAGAAGGGTGACTTTCTCGAGCGAGCGAGCGAGCGAGCTCGGCTCGTCCGTCCCGCTGCGGCCGACGCGCTGCGAATAACAACACAAGCAGCGATTCGAGAAATGCCGTCTCTCTGGTTCCATTTATAACGGGTCGTCGGCCTTCCTCCGCGTCTTCTAGCTTGGCGCCGCCGACACGTCGGCGATTACGAAAAAAGGACGGACACGCACGCGAACGCACACGCACAGGCGCGCGCCGTGCGCTGCTCGTTCTACGCACCGGACTCGCGCTTACGCTCGCTCATTCGTTCGCACACGTGTATTCGCTCGTTCGCGACGACTTGTGCTCAGACGACGAACGCGAGAAAAGTAGGATGCGTGCATCCCCTGCGGCGACAAGAGGTACGAGACCTTTGTTTCGCTGTTGCGCGAACGTCTTTCCGAGTAAGGTCGCGAAGGTCGCGGACCGATTCGCGTGAGTTTCGTAACGACGAAATTAATTGGAGGTAGAACGAAGTTAAACGGCAAGTAACCGGTCGATCAGAGCCAACCCGAGCGCAAGATATTGCTTTCTGAATTTGTATGCTGACAGTGTAAAGTGCGCGCTAAGTGCGGTCTCTCTCTCTCTCTCTCTCTCTCTCTCTCTCTCTCTCTCTCTCTCT
>NW_022639497.1:2003053-2024223 GCF_010583005.1 Odontomachus brunneus
TCTCTCTCTCTCTCTCTCTCTCTCTCTTACGTTGTTTGATTTCATTCCTGCGAGCCACTCAATAATATGATCGAGGAGATTAAGTCATTTCGGGAGGGGGGATTGGAATTCCGCTGCGTGGAACTAGAGCACTTCAGTAGAGTTCTTTGATCGCATAATGACAACTATTTAAATACTTAGATCCCATTAAAATTCAAGATCTAAACGATAATTGATATGACAAACGAGAATAATGTAACGGGAAAGTGATCGGGCAATCGAAAGCAATTAACGTAGCGGCGAGATAATTGAAGTGATGGAGAAACGATTAACATAATGGCGGAGTAATAGATATAACGGCGGCATTATTGATATAACGGTGAAATAATTAATAAGCGCGCGTGCGCGCAAGGGAGGAGGATGTGCGAGAGGATCGCGAAGAATCTGCCAACTTGAAGCGCGACAACAATCGCGAAGACGTGGTTTACTTTTCGGTCTCGCCTCTCGTGCTCTTTAAATGATAGATTAGATAACGCGTTTGGTATCGCGGATTAAACCTCATTATCTTTCCTCGGGGCACGCACCATGACGATGTTATTCACGCGGGATTCTCGTAATGAGGTCTTATCGCGAGACTCGTCGCGATGTTGGACAACAAAGCGGTCACGTTGTACGCGAATTAAATAAGTCGCGATCCAGATAAGAAATTCGCGACGAAAGATAAAGTCCCGTTAAAAGTTCTCACGGTGCCATATCGTCGTGCGTAATATCTCGTATTATATCGGTATAAACTATCTTTCCATCATGAAACAATTTTGGCGATTAAATCCGCGGTCAATTCGATTGGATATTATTTCAATGCAGATTTTTCGACGCCGCGACTTAACGACTGTCGTGAAACACCTTTTCGGAAGTAAAAGTCTCCGGTAACTTCTTTTTTTGTGCGTTGCGAAGTTACGTCATAACACTCCGTGGAAGAAAGCACGAATGGAGATTCTCTTTCGCAAGATTCGGAAGCGACGCTGCCAAGTTTTCACCGAATGAACAGACACACGATGCGAGTTTGATCCTTAAACCCTAAACATGAGTAAAATTAACCCAGACCGACTTTTCAAACGTGACGTACTTAAAAACATGTATTTTGTTTTCCCATTGCAATTTTTTTCAACTTCATTAAATTACAGAAACATCAATAGATTCATATTCCTCGATGTTTTCGGTATTAATTAAAAAAAAAAAGAAAGGATTGGATCATTTTCCCGGAAGTTATGATCAAATGAAATGGCCCAAAAGAGCCCCAATTTCAAGAGACAACGCCATGTGAAAAGACAAGTATCAGCTAGCATTGTCCTTCTTTTGTGAACAAAAATCTGTCCCAAAAAGACGTCTCTTACTTTGAACGTAAACGTGAAGGTGTTATCAGAGGTCGAAATCACGCTGAAGTTTAAGTCAATCCTTCTTGGCGTCATCTGTTGAAATCAGGACTCTTTTGAACCGTTTCCCTCGAGAACAGTAGGAGGCTCGGATTAAAGAGTTACATATTTGGAATCGGCTCAACGTGAGCTTTAATTGTATGCAAAAAAAATTGTCATTATCGAGAACTCCAAAATTAGACGAAACTTGGCCCTTCTCTTTATCCATGTTTAAGATTTGCATAACTTTCTAATGTTTAGGGTCTACCGACTGTTCTAAGGTCAACCGACTCTGCGATGTGTCACGACGGATTAACTCTCTGCGAACAACTCTCGCACGTAAACATACTCTTTGTTTCCTCCATGACAGTTACGAAAGGCGCAGATAGCTCTCCTACATGTGAGCAATACAATTTTGCGACGGTAAACACACTCTTCAGCCAGAATTCGCGATGATGAACGAGATTGTTCTAGGACAGCGAGATATTATATGTAACAGCACATATCCAAGTGATATATTAAATTAACCGTTAGAGTGCTTGGGCCTTGAGATTTTCTTTATCTCCAACAGCTTTTGATAACGTCTAACTGCACGAACTCTTATCTTTTCTTTCGCTACTGTTATTAAATGTTGTATCTACTGTTGTATCTTCAATCTACTAAGAGCATATCCTCGTGTATTATACTGCGCTCGAAATTATGGCGGGCTCTTCTTCGATCTTGACTCACCCCGGTGGACTTGCCGAGACAATAACAACGCATTCCAGCACGTAGGTGCCAGCGATATAAATATTTAGTAAACATACGATAGTGTGCTAGTGAGAAAAAATCGCGATTCTCAGCTTTTTTAAAGGAATAAGGAGTGCGAGGTCACTCTACGATTTCCTATCCCAAAAATAGTCGGCGTCACGAGTGAACGTATTGTTGTGAACAATGAACGTATTATTTATTGCAAAAGTATGTTCTGTTATATTCCGCACATCGTGCAGTTTTATTGTTTGCTTTTGCAGAATCATTCATAGGAGTTGCGTTCTATTCGCTTCTCAAGACGGACCGAGTCGCTCTGAGCTGCTCACATCGGATTAAATTGCCTTAAAAAGGTTGGATTGCACCTCGTTGGATTGCATAACGTCAATTAAATCGCGTCGCGTCAATCCAAGCGAAATGATGTTTTCGATAAGATGGGAATGGAGAACTTTGCCGAGATAATTCTGACGGGTAATGTTCGCGGTCGCGCTGCGGGCGATCGACCATCGTGTTTTTCTTCGTCCGCGTCCATTGAGATTTTCGCGCGTGTCGTCGTTTCGACGCTCATCAGTCTCGCGCGCGCGTGAGTGAAGATTGACCGTTGTTTGTTCGCGAAACAGCGTAACAGGAGACCGCATATCGGTTTCCTCGCATGCAGCCAGTCCGCGATGTGCAAATACTAAATGATACACACCGTTGGTGTATTTAAAAATGACCGCCTACGATGGATTCATCGCGGCGAACCGCCACCGCGCGTTTTTTCCCTCAAAATTTCGGAGTGACTCTGCGAATAAACAATGGAAGCTCACATGTGCGAGAGCGTGTTACACTCCATCACGTCCAAGTATGATGACGCTTCGTGAAAAAAAAAGAAGACAGATGTGCGTATCCGACTTCTACGACACAACTCGGCCCGCAATCGTTCACCGGACTCTCTACAACGCGGACACGACCATCACACGCATGCGATGCGCACTGATATTACCCATCAACATAACACCCATCAACGTCGATCGGCAATAATCGTAATCGATTAAATTGTCCGTCAGCGTTGATACGTAAGTACCAAGGCAAGACGTCCAGTAGTGCCTGCCTTCGGCACTCTTGCGTCAATATTACCGGATATTAAAGGCTACATGAGAATTTAAGAGAAAACACTATAAATAAATAACAAGTAATTAATAAGTAACTAATATAAAAATCCCCATACACCTGAACACTTGATAAAATCCGAGCGAGAGTGCCGAAAACTGATGAGTGCTATAATGAGTGCCGATTACTGGACGTTTTCCACTACGATCCGAAGGGAAAAGAACGGCGGAGTAGCGATTGAATCGCGACGGGAGTTAATCGACGTCAGGTGAATCGGCTTGCATTATCCCGTGTCGAAATTCACACGCATTCACTCACACAAGCACACTCACCAAGCCCGAGTCATGTGCGCGTGCGAGTATCTGTGTCGAGTTTTCGCATAAATTAATAAGTTCCGATAATTAAGCGAGCGACTATTGCATAGTAGCCGTACGTCGAGGAAGGCCGACAACCCGCGGATTAAATAATACATTTCTACGTGTCGAACGTTCACCAAGACACCTCAGTGGATCAGCGCGTCTCTCGGCGTGGCGTGGATTAATTAAATTCCAGCGCGCTTCTCTCTCTCCCCCTCTCCTTCTCTCTTTCTCTCAATAAGGAAATTAACTTTTGCCTCGAGAAAAGTGCCTGCGAGGATCAATCGATGCTCTTTAATTTAATCTCTCGCTGGCGGACAGCCACGCCGAGAGATAGGTCTCTTGGCGAACTTATCCGTTTTCTTTTTCTCTCTCTCTCTCTCTTTCTGTCTCTCTCGGAGCATGATAATTACCTGAACGAGCACACACGCGTTCTCACGCGATATTACAGCATCTGGAGCGACTGCGATATAATTCGGCGATCCCGGCCGTGACTCGCGCGCCGGACGGCGGCGATCGCAAAGTTGTCACGGTGCGTTGAACCGCGGTAAACGCGTTATAGAAATTCACGACGGTGCACAACGCGGAGAGGAGAGCTCTCCGAACGCTCTCGACGACGCGTCAAAGCGCACTACTGCTCCGCGCGCCACTAGCCGATTGTAATTCCAACGTCGCGTGTTATCGATAAAAAAAACCAGCAGCTCGCTGTTCGTAATCGCTCAGTTGGAGCGCACACACCCACACTCTTCCAGTTCAACGTCGGCAAATACGAGCGAGACTACGCCGCAGCTACGGGCCGGCGGCCAAGCACGGAAGACGCGACCCGAGGCCCGGCGCTTTTCGGAGAAGAATGCGCGCGGCTTTCCGCGGCAGCCGGGAGAGAATCCGCGTCCAGGTCGCGGTCGCGCGCTTTCGGCAGCGCGCGAACGGAGAGCAGAGCAGTCACCACGAGTGCGCGGAGTGCGCTTGGGAGCGAAACGCCGTCGCGGCACGCGCGCGCTCTCCACTCTCGGTGAGCGCTCGCCGGCGAATGCGCGGCGTACGCGGCCGCCTCGTCTAATATGCACTTGGCTGCGCTCACCGGGAACCCCGGCACGGCACGACCGCGAGACTTGCACGCACGCCTTCTCCGTCCGCGTACTGGCGCGTCGCAGGGCTACAAGCCGACTGCCGTGTTAACAGGTAAGCGCGCGCGGTAAGCCGAGCGCGAGGAGCGCCTGCTGCACGGAGCGCGTGTCCGCGACGGTCGACCAGGAGGAGGAGGAGGAGAAGGAGGAGGTAGCTCGACGGAAAAGGTAGATACTACTACCTCTCGCGAACTACTCTCGCGAACGCGTACGTACCGTGTCGCGAAGGTGCGGACGTGAATTCGTCTTCCGAAGAGAAACGGAGTGGATGCTGAGTGCTTATTGTCGGTGAGCTTGGAATAAAGCTACGATTATCTCGGTTTTCTCTTTCGAGATTTTGAGTAATTTACTGGATACTAGATTTACGTAGATCTATGTATGTCGGTATAGGATTTTGAGGATTTTTTGAAGCGCGAGAATGCAGCGTGATCGAAGACGAAGAATTGATTTCGTCAGAGATGAGTCAGTCTCGTCGCGGTTCGACTTTTCTCCAAAAGTTTGGCCGAGTGACTTTTTTTAGTCTTCTTTTCCCCTTTTAGTAATTTTTGTCTCATTACGCGTGTCATAAGATTTAAAAAATGTAGAGATGCACAGAGTTATTGAAAACAAAAAAAATTAATTTAAGGTACACTGTAAAAACTGATATGTTAAATTTAACACATTTCATGTGTCCCAAATCATCTACTCTCGTTTATGTGTAAATTTAACACAAAACAAATGTGTTAAAAAGTAACATACATAATATGGAAAAAATTAACACAAGAATTTAACACTTGAATATCGTTAGGGATCACAGGTTGTGTTAAATTGACATATTTAATATGTTAGACATAGATTGTGTCAATTTAACATTTTCATTTCATCAAAATCATAGATTAATACTTCTCTCAAATGTTAATGTTAAAGTAACGTTTTATTTTAATTAATTTAACATTATACATATGTCAATTTAACACAAACTGTGATTCCTGACGATATTCAAGTGTTAATTTTTTACATATTATGCGTGTTACTTTTTACCACATATGTTTTGTGTTAAATTTACACATAAATGAGAGTGGATAATTTAGGACACATGAAATGTTAAATTTAATCTACCAGTTTTTACAGTGTAAAAGTGCCAATTCCCGGACACGTACCTGTCTTTTCTTTAAATAGAATATTTAAACTTTTAACACAGAATATGTAGGTATATATATTATGCTGCAAGTTTATATGTATTTTTTTTTCAAATTTGCAAATTACCTTACACCAATTGCAAATTATTCGCAGTCCACCGTGGAAGTTCAAACGAGTAATTCTTTAATTTTGCGATATGAAATATCTAGAAATGGAAAATCCAAATTCGATTCCTCTCGTTAAGGATTTACCATTCGGCATGCCTGAATAATTTACCATTCGGGGCTACTTCGTATGGAGAATTAACGAACGATAAGTTTCTATTTCAAGCGTTATCGATCGCTGCGGAGGAAAGAGAGCCCGTGCGCGAGTCGCGTGGAGAATCAACAGCTCGCGTATCCCTTGGCAACTTGGAATTAAAGAGCCCGTCAAGCGCAGAGACAACCGTTGAGCAGTAATTGAACGTGATTGGCATGTGCCGGCAGATCCAACAAATCCGGTTCGATTGCTACTCAACTGCCGTTCAACTGTTGTCTCCGCCGAACGCAGGGACCGACCCGACGGGACGTGAACCGCGTGCCTTTAGCGACGTCACAATCCGCGCTCTCCGCTCTCGTCATTATGGGCAACGAGGAGGTGGATCTAATTAGCGCAGCGAAACCCGAGAAAAAAACTCTGCTCGAAAGGTACAACATACCGGTCAACAATCTCTCATACGAATTCATCTCGGAGTGCTCCGACGCGAGGACGTTGGAGCGAATCGTCCTCGTCCTGCGGTGAGTTCTTTGAAAAAGCTTCGGAAACTTGGGCGAGGGAGGGAGGGACGAAGAACTTGACGCGTCCGCGCTAACGCTAATTAGGCATTACTATTTTATCTCGCTCGCCAACGTTGGAAGTCTCCTTAGCGTCCGCTCAAGCGTATTTACAAGGTTGCCTCCTCAAAAACTCGCGCGAATCATTATTAATTCCATCCCTGACGTTTCCTATTTGGCGTTATATCCCCGCCGAGGCGCATACGCGCGGTACATTATGATAATTACAGCGCCTACATGGATAATTTTTAAATCCCCGCGCTGAGATCGTCAACGAGATTTGCAACCTTGCTGCTTAAAAGCGCCATTAAACCCGTTATTTTCCGGCACGTTTATTAACGATTCGTCATAAACTTCTTCCACCTGCGGTTTAATACCAGTTCTGGCGAAGAAGGAGTATATCCAGATTTGACGAAGCACGCGGAGGAGCGTCTCGCCAGGATCAAGCCGACAAGCGCTATTTTGAGGAAGGCGGAGCCAGTTTTGAGGCGAAACATGCTGAGCCTCAACAAATTACGGGAAATCGACAACGAGATCGACAATTGGACGTGCGAGATGCGATCTCGCGAAAAGAACATGGACGAGGAAAAAGCCATCCTCGTCGATGACTTTTCTTCGCAGCCGGACATTCGGAAGGCTAAGCCGAACACGAAGGTATGTCAGATTAATCGACAAAGTACACACACATATCTCATCGAGACGCTGATACATTTACTCTACTAAAAGTGCAGACATTCGTATTTTATTGTTGCGACACATCACGTGTTTCCGTAGAAATGAATTAAATAATGTTCTAATAAATAAATTTTTAAAATTTAAGCCAATTTAAACTAAATAAATAAGCATTTATGGATTACTACACTGAGAGAGAGAGAAAAAAAATTATCTACAAAGTAAAAAATATTTATTCGGTGGGTACTGATAACATATTTATTACAATATATTACAATATTGTACTAATATGTATACATATTTTGGCATTGAGAAAAAAGATTTTTCAAATGAGAAAATATATATTTTTCTAAAACACCGTTGCTCCTCATGAAAACAATTATTGATTTTATTTAAGCAAAATTATTCACGTGAATATACTATTAACACCTACTCCGAATAAATATCTTATTTTTTAAATATTTTCTCTTTCTCGGTGTACAAAGTTGAATCAAGCAGCTGAGGTATAAATTTAACCGTTATTTACACAAAAGGTTGCAAGCAAAATGATATAAGCTTATTCGTAATTCGCGTTTCACGGACAAAAAGACGGGGATCAACGAGAAGAAGCGCGTTAAGCCCGAACGTATATCCTCGTGCGATTACGCGGCTTGGGATAAATACGACGCCGACACGGAAATAAACAGGATAGACTTGCAGGACGAGCAGCGACAGGCCGAAATGAAGAGAATCCAGGAACGGCGTAAGGAGCTGGACAAAACGAGCAAGACGGCGCATAAAATGGCAGTCGATAAACGTAAGTCCGCGAAGTAACTTTTTCGAGCTTAACGACGACGGTTGAGAAAACGAAGAGCTACCGAGTAGATTCATGATCCAGCGCGTTGTCCCAGATATAAATCCTAGCACTTTATTTCGTCTACACCCTCTTCAACGATGTGGGATTTCTGGCATACCACGTGCGCCCTAACTTACTGGATACAAATACGCCACTAATTTTAGTAGAATTAAATCTCACACTAAATCTGCTAATATTTTTTCTATCTCTAGGTTCGTTAACCGGCACGGAATTGGACGTGATGGCGATGCAAGAGAGGGAAAAGGGAAACGAAGCCTTCAGAGTGACCGATTATGAAGAGGCACTTCGACATTACAACGTTAGCATCGAGATGGACTCGAATGTAATGGCTTACAACAATCGCGCTATGACATGCAAGTAGATCCGTTCTGTCAATAGATATTTACGAGATCGAGCGAGATTATGCGAGATTTTTAAAACCAAATAAATTTTCGAAAATTTTTTTTAGAATTTTGTTTCTAAAAGTGTAATGATATATTTTCTAAATTCTAAATTTAGATAGTAAAAGATATTTGAGATAAAATTGCTCATTGTAAAGAACCAAAATTTCTTTGTCTCGAAGATTGTTTCAAGATTTATATTGTGAAAAGTATAACAAGTATAACACTTTGTAGCTCCAATTCAGATCTTTGTCGAAATATTATTCGTAATTATACATCGCAACAAAATCGAGTTTATACGTGTTGCATTCACAGATATAAAGCTGCAGCGTTATGAGGACGCGCTCAACGACTGCAACATGGTAATTAGCATGGATTACACAAATGTCAAAGCGCTTCTTCGCCGAGCATTATCCCTGGAATATCTCGAGAAGCCGCAACAGGTACGATAATTATATATTCCTCGTAAATCACATTTCATAATTTCATATAATCAACTTGATTAATTCCACGATAATTACTAATGTGAGCAAACGTAATTCTCATACACAGGCTCTGGCCGATTACGAGGCTGCTCTGATACTGGAGCCGAGTAATAAAACTGCGATATCAGGCGTGAACAAGCTGAGGAAGCCGAGTGAATCGAGGAAAACAAGGTGGGGTCTTTATTCGAGTATCTTTCTAACTTTTCGCATAGCGATAATCGCCCGGCAGAGATGTACACGAAATTCACTTTGTCGTCATTGATATTCGGCCGCGTTATAGAATGAAGATAGAGGAAGAGAACATCAGCGACGGCGAGGACAAGGCCGAGCCGATAAAATCGAAGGAAACTGTGGAAACGAAGAGCGCCGCGCGGCCGAAACAGCGTGTTAACAGCAATATATGTTACTGCGACCGAGCGCCGGGCTCGTCGCGAAATGTCGCGACGAAGCCGCACATAAAGGCGAGTTACTGCGTGGAAAGCAGCGAGAGCAGCAAAGCAGCAAGCGCCGCGGCGAATAAAAGCAACGCGATGGCAACGCGCGCGAGCGGCGATAAATTATCACCTGTTGCGAAGGATCCTGACCGCGCGGATAAAACGTCGAAAACGCGAGACGCCGGGGACAAGGGCGACGACGTTTTCACGATTCGTCGCGATTCGCTGCCCAGACCGCGTGCCGTAAGAGACAGCCTGCAGAAGTCCATTTTTTCGTGCCTGTCGTCGCCCCGAAAGGGGAAATCGTCGGTCATCATTGAGGAGCTTCCGAGCGACGGAACATGCGACAAACCGAGAAAACGTCGCGATACCGACAAAGCGACGGTGGAGACGAAGAGAGTAACTGAAGGCCCACGAGAAGAGAAAGATTCGCCAACAAGGGAATTGCGCGCAGATAAAAATAAAGAATCAATTCCGCCTGTGAAAGAAAGCAAGGCTAAAGATAATTTAACGCGCAGTAAGTCTCAGATGACCAACGAGAGTCGGAAGGAAAGTGATAAATTTGAGATGAACGTTCAGGTATGACTTAAGATCTCGGAGTGTTTCTGCGCAATAAAAAGAAAAGTATGAAATAGGAATATACATCACGTGAAGATATATTTTCAGAAACTGGAGAACGTCGAATCGCCTTACGAATTCCTACGTTTGTGGCAATCCTTGAAGGACGACGCTAATTTGATGTTACACGCGAAGCTTTTGCGATCTATAGCACACGAGGACGTGAATAAGTGTGAGTACTGCGAAATATAACGATGAATGATATGTTAACTTTTAGGTATTTTTAAATGTTTGTAGTTATACAAAAATAATTGGTCTGTTCTTTTCAGCTGCACTGCTGAACTGGTGCAATAAGTTAAAGTGAGAAAACATATATTTATCTCACTTTAACTTATCGCACCAGTTCAGCAGTGCATCTGAAAAGAATAGATCAAATGTAACCCACAAAATTAGATTTTTTAGTTTTTTTTATCAACAGGTAGTCCATACGTTTTTCTACATAAAACAAAAGAGACCCTTATGAATGCCTAAAATTAATTAAAAAATAGTCTTTATTTTCTACTAGTTGCGTCATTTTTTTAAGAGTTAAACTTTTCAATAAATATTCTTGAAGAGAAGAAAATTTACCACACTTAACTTCTTAAACGATTGCAGAGAGAGAGAGAGAGAGAGAAAGAATCTCAATGCTATCTATATTTTTTAAAATTATATATCAAATTTTTATCTTCATTTTTTTCGAAGCGTATTCTATATGGGATCATTCTTGCATAACTACAGCTAAATATAATTTAAAGAATTTTTTTACCGTGTCTTATGAATTGTGTCTTATGAAGATTGACTATTTTAATTTATTACCGATTGGATAGTCTTTTCGATTTAAAATACTATAAAAGTAATTATTCAGTGGTGATTTGGTTTGGCGAGAAATAATATTTTATAATCTAAAACCACAGTTATAGGTAATAAATTGGATGGAGCAATGCTTAGTCTCATTCTGCGTTGCTTGGAACAACAATTCTGCACACCGAACGACACAGATTTGCTTGCGGATCTACTGTATTCATTAAGCCAACTGAGTCGATTTTCCATCGTTCGCATGTTTATGGATTCCAAAGATAAAAAAGGTAATGATCGCGTACAACAAATATATCAGCAATTGCTGTTTTAATGAGATGAAGCGCAAAATAATATATCTTTAAAGATAATTAAAACTCAATCTATTCAATTTCAGTCTAAATTGATTTTTTATTTCACAGTACTGAACAATATATTGCGTTTCTTGGAAAAGGAGGATTCACCAAAAGTGTTGCAGTTACGTCAAATTTACATTACTTGAAG
Source organism: Odontomachus brunneus (assembly GCF_010583005.1). NCBI lineage: Eukaryota > Metazoa > Arthropoda > Insecta > Hymenoptera > Formicidae > Odontomachus > Odontomachus brunneus. The sequence continues at coordinate 2,014,421 of NW_022639497.1, forward strand.
ATCGTCTCAGTAAACACAACGTTAGGTCAAGTCAATTTTTGTCAACTGACAAATCGTCAAATATTAGTAAGGAATAATGTTATCATCTTCTAAATTTACGAGCAATCGTAAGTTTTAAATATCTGGATTTCATGTGTTCGTTCCAAGCATGTCTATGCTAAGAAAGATAAAGGCGTATTTACATTAAGTATAATTAAAAATGTTTTGCAATAAAAATAAGACTTGTAATATTACACAGATTATATAACATTAAGTAGATAAATAAGAGAGAGAGGAGAGAAAACGAAGAAAAAAAAATAAACGTGTGGAGGAGCTGGGATTTGAACCCAGGACTTTCAGCATGCGAAGCAGACACTCTACCACTGAGTTACACCCCCTCTTGAAAGATGCACGACGAAACAGAAAGACATTGGACAATGACATAATTTTTAATATTTTTTGCAAATAGATAAAACCTTGAATAATAAATTATATAGTGAAATAGCGTCACATAAGTATAATTTTATTACGAATATTATAAAATACGTGATACATGAAAATATCACACGTTAACGTAAATTGGTTACTTACAGAGATTTTTTACGGCGAGTCGTCGGTATACAGCGCAGCAACCTGGACTCCCAATTTTCCATACTCCTCGCACGACGTATTCCTAATGATGACCGGATGGCATGTTCCGCAGCCGTGTAAAGGTCTCGTTACGAGACACGCGCGAGACTCATTTTCGGCACTCCCGGTAATATTTTACGCTCGAAATTCTCGGCGAGTCGTAAACGGAAATGGCGACGATACGAATTTCAGAGCGTTAGGACACGATAAATACGCGGCACTTTGTTCAGCCCTCTCAATGGACAGTTCCGCTATTTCACGATATTCCGTTACAATGCGCGAAATTTACTTTCGGCACTCTCGGCAACGATAATTCACCGCGCGAGACTCAATCTCGGCGCTCCCGACGGTACTTCAGTCGCGAAACTCTCGACGAGTCATAAACGCGAACGACAACGACTTGAAACTTCTTACCGTTATAACGCAGTGGAAGCGCGGCACTTTGCTCGGCACTTTACTTGGTGATTTCGATGGACCGTTTCGCGAAATGTCCACCATTCAACGATATTCCGTCGTAACGTACACAGACTTATTTCCGACACTCCCGGCGACGACAATTCGCGCGCGGGATTCGATCTTGACGAGACGAAGCCGCGAGAGACCCGAGAGGATTTTCGGACACGTACTGGCGACGGCGCCATCTGTCGCAGTTTACTGTACATATCACGCGCCTCTTGCGATTCTCAAAATAACGACGCGCGCAAACTTTGCTCGGCACTCGCGATGCCGTTGCACGAGATGCTCACTGTTGATGGTATTTCAATGGTCACGTTCAACGGAGAAAACTGTTCCACTACCGCTCCGTAGCGAACGTTTCTGGTACGTCTGTCCGGGCTTGTCAAAGGTTTACAAGAATACTCCAATCATGAATATTCGCTACGGAGTGGTAGCAAAGCAGTTTTCTCTGCTGAACATGACTGATGATATCTCGTTACGATAAGCATCGCAGCAGTTACTTACGGCAATCACTGTGATGATTCGCCGTTAATGAGCCCAAGATGTAAAGGACATCGATGAGCCAACCGTCACTATATATGACACTTTGCTCGGTAGTACCGATGTGCTGTTCCGCAAACTATCCACCATTCAAAGATATTCTGTCGTGACGTACGCGAGAGATTTATTTCCAGCACTCCTGGCGACGACAATTCGCGCGCGAGATTCGATCCCGACGAGACGCAGTCGTAAGAGGCTCGAGCGGATTTTCGGACACACACTGACGACGGCGCCATCTGTCGCAATCCACTGCATATCACGCGCCTCTTGCGATTCTCGAAATACCGACGCGCGCCAACTTCGCCCGGCACTCGCATTGTTGCGCGCGATGCTTGTTACTAACGATATTAATAATAATGAGATCTTATAATGAACACGGAGCAGTTACTTGCGGTACTCCCGGTGACGATTCGCACACCAGATTCACCGTTAATAGCATCGACGAGTCCCTACTGTCATTATGTACAATAGGTTACAAAACGGTTTAGACGCGATATGACAATTTGATGAGCTCACGACTTCATTGTGTCTATGTTGTTTTGCCACCCACTGTACGACACTTTGCACTCGGCACTCTCGACAGGACTGTTTCGTGAGAAGATACTCACGTTGTCAGCGCGGCTGTTCAACGATATCTCGTCAACGAGCGGACGAAACTCCCCTCCGGAATTGTCAGGGACGGCAATTCGCGCGCGAGATTTACTTTCAATGAGTTAAATTCGCGAGAGACACGGAGCAGCTTTTCGGATACGTATCGCAGCGACGCTAACCGCCTTCTCACTACTGCGCATACTGCGGCGCATCTTACGATCTTGAAGTACCGATGCGCGCCAACTTCATTCGTCATTCCGGATATTTTGATGCAAGATACTCATTTTTGACAACCTTTTCATGATATTTAACTACGACGTACGTCAAGAGCTCGTTTATGGCACTCCCGATGATGTATCAGATTCTCTTTTGATAGATCGTCAACATAAAGAGCAGATATATGAACCTCAATTACGTACAATACTTTGTTCGGTACAGTTTCGTGATGCACTTTTGACGACTATTTCATGACTTGCAATAACTTGCAAAATACGTACCTTCGATAATCGGACGATGTACACATGAGACTCATTTTCAGTAAACCGAAGTCGCGAAGAATACGATTTCCTAAACTTGTATCTCTACACCATCCATTCGTAGTAAGCCGATAATTGCGAATCTGGAAGTAGATGTCGCATACTAACGCAACGTTGTCTAGACAAAAATCATGTACTCTACAGTGCACAGAATACCTAGAGTGTTCCGATATCCGAAATGTTCAATTGAACGATGTTATTAGAAGATAAATAATCATATCATAATTATGGATTAGTGGAACTGAGTGCAGGAGGTTATTTGAAACGGAGGCCTGTTTAAAATAATGGATACAAAACGATAAAATTATATTACGTTCAGTCTGAATTTTAATGTGAATAAACTATCATATTTTAATTCATATCGACTTAAAATGATATTCACACTAAATTTTATGTAATGTTAATGTTATCGTTTCGTATTGATTATTTTACAGGGACATTCCTCAAGGAGCGAATCGATCGGAGGTGCAACTGAAGAGCATATATTTCGCCAGTGTCGTTTCGATAGCGAAAGTTGGCCATACTGCGAACGGCGACATCATCCGCGCCCCGCGGATATGTATTATTGATGTGCTAACCTATGCGTCGGAGCAAAGCTCGGCGCGAATTGTCGTGAACAATTGCAGAACGCTAGCTCGTCGCGCATCGCGCCTGTCGATCAACGGCCAGTGAAGAGGACGGAGATCAGGTGGGCTCTCGCGTCGCCAGCAACTCCGCGTCGCCGCGACGCTCCACGCCGTGAATCCGACCGACGACGCGAATCGAACGTCGAACGTCGTCGCGCGCGAGCGTCTCACCGCGCGCAACTGTCATCACACGTCACTCCAGGAGTTGGACCGGATGCATCCGTACTGACTGGATTTTGACAGACGCCCCTTTGTCTGAGACGTTTCGCCGATGCCTCACAACTACCTCTCGTAAATACACTCCGCTTATCTCGTACACTTGTATAAACGTGTCACGTCTTCGGCCTGAGCCGCGTCTATCATCCTTCCGCTCGAATGTAAGTGTCCTGGCTCCCGGCGCTCCGCCGCGGTGGCCTATAGTGATTTTTAAAACATTCTGATAATTATTGTGTAAGAGTAAATACGTTGACATCGATTATTCATAACTGAAATGATGGGCTCAAGATGCCCACTGGTAGTGGGTAAACAAAGGCAGACTCTTATGCCTTTGTTTTATTGTGTTGAAGTGAAGTAAACAATTCCCTTGAATCTAACTTGCTGTTGATATTGTAATGTAGATCAAGAATATAAGGAATATATTGTGCAGAGAATATAATTGGAATTATTTGCAGGAAAGCAACTATTGTGACACATGGGTGAGACACTGTTGCTAGATGGTAAAGTCTAAAGAATTGGACTGTGCCAAGTCCAAGAATAAAATTAGTGTCTCAAGGAAAGAAGCACAACAGTGTCCACCACGGCTTTCACAGAGATGGTTGGATTGGCGGGCGGGGGAGGTCATCTGTATCCCTCGCCCCCTATGCAGCCTAATCCAGAATGTAAGCAAGAGTGCTAGTATCATATTTGTTACATGGACTATTCCAGAAATAAGAGACTCTTCTGGTTACGACACAATTGTATTATATCTTATTTATCTTGTTTTTTTATCATATCTTATTTTTTACCATATCTATCATATCTATCATTTATATATCATCTATTATATTTTATCATATCTCATTTATTTTGTTAATGTAGTAAGAGAGATGACTGGGATTGCTCCTAGTGCGCCAACCAGTGCTGATGCTTGTTTGAGCATTGTGCATTCATTAATGTGCCATCGCCAAGGTGGTGAAAGTGAAGGCTTCAGCAAGCGAGCAATTGAGTCTTTAGTGAAGAAACTTAAAGTAAGTTCCACATCTGTTTTTACGCACTTTACTAATTAATTTTAATAATAATTACTAATTTTATATTTGTAAAATCTAATTTAAATCTACATATATAGCATAAAATATTTACTCTCTTCATCATATTGTATTATATTGCAAATGTATTTCCATGATTTGTAACTACAAACATTGATTTTGTGTTTCCACAATGAATGTGTACATGTAAATCAATAGGAGAAACGTGACGAACTGGACAGCTTAATCACTGCGATCACCACTAATGGTGCACATCCTAGCAAATGTGTCACCATCCAAAGAACTCTAGATGGCAGGCTGCAAGTAGCAGGACGCAAAGGATTCCCGCACGTAATCTACGCGCGCATTTGGAGATGGCCGGATCTGCACAAGAATGAATTGAAGCATGTCAAGTATTGCCAGTTCGCTTTCGACTTAAAGTGCGACTCGGTGTGTGTGAATCCGTATCACTATGAGCGAGTAGTGTCGCCTGGCATAGGTATGTTATGACATGTCATTCAACATTACGATTTAGTCTTTGTTTCAGTATCTGTATCTTGTATCACTGCATATATCCACTTTGTTTTATCTTTATCTTGTTCCTTTATTATCGCTCAAACCGTTATCTTTTGTTTTCACTTAGATTACGATTACAGAAGGCCAGTTCAGTTAAGTTTTAGTCCTCATTATTTTGTATATTCCTAACAGTAATTGTTAAACAAGATAAAGATAAACGATGCATCCCCTGGGGTTAATGAATACTGTCTGTTAGAGCATTGATCATTGATTGTTGTGGTCTCGGTGTGTGATGGAATGGGTTGGTTTTCCCGCACAGATCCATTCTTTACAGACCTCTCCGGGCTGACGCTGCAATCCGGAGTGGGTGTAGGACCTGGTGGTAGACTGGTCAAGGATGAGTACACGGTCGGCGGCGGCGGTACTGCCGCTGCGGCTGCAGCCGCCGCGGTCGGCTCTGCAATGGACGTGGATGGTGAGATGAACCAGACTATCCAGCATCATCCTTCGGCACAGCCTGCCTCTTCGAACAACGCTCAACAAGCTCAGCAAGGATTCATACCGGGTTTACCACCACCTAATCCAAGTGAGTGCAATGTTACCACTCGATTTCATTCTTTCTCCTTCTGTCCCTCTCGAAGCTTTTACTTTATCGTAATCTCGATTCAATTGGCTTTACCAATCTGTGTAAATCTGTGCTGTAAATTTGTTTGTGATTAATGTCTGGCCACTAGGTGGGAATACACCTTTACAAATCGTTTAACATATATCTTTTCACAGATATGAAGATTAATAAATAATATAGCCAATTGCAAATTTAGCATGTAACGATCACGTCTTAAGGAAAATTTATATAGATATGTTACGATTAAAGCCCGAAAAATATTAAATACTTTTTTTATTTCGATATGAAAATCATATATGTTTATTGGAAGAGAACGTGTTTTATGATATAAACACTTATTTTTATGTTTTCTTTTGATATACGTTATTTATATAACTATTCTCCTCACGTGTTAACATTGCAATGTTTCGAGCTAGTAAGTTAAAGTGGTAGAATTGGCCGGGTATTTTGCGAATTGGTTGCATTTTGGGCTTTAGCCGTAACAGATATATCATCTAATTGTGCTAAGATGGTTGATTATTTGGATTAAGCTATCGAGCAGCCGCTTTCATGTAATTTGCGAATGTAGATCTTAGGCAAACAGAGAACTCGCTTCGCAAATTTCTCCCTTTCGTTGCGTATTCGAATTTTTTTGTTTTGGCTTCATTGTTTTCTTTTCCTTCTAATTGTTCGGCACAGCCAGTACTGAGGGTATGTTTAGCGCCGGTGGGGGCGGCAATAATGGTAATCCCCACACTAAACTGGACGACAATAATTGCCCCAGGCAAACCTGGATTCCCACGCCTCATCACTCGGCAGGCCGTAATTTACACCATCGTACGTATTTCATGTACCACAAGCCTTATTTTATTTAAGGAGCTACCGATTTTGTCTCGCTGATTAGTATGCGCTCTTTGTGTCGCCAGTGTGCCTTCTTCGTGGCTCCCTATAGACTTGAATCAGACTTTCTTGAGTTTTACTTCTAGCGCTTTGCACAGATGAAATCCGAATTGCCATTTGCAGCATCCTTAAGTTCTGAGACAAACGGAGGATCTAATTAAAGTGGCACTTTGGAGGCTAATTAAAGTGATTATGCGAATTGAAATAAAAGAAATTAATAAGAAAAAGAATTTTACATAAGTGTTAGAACGCTAAAATAGTCTTCGATATGCTTTTTATATTGCCTTTGCACATGCTCTGTATGTTTAAAACGACAAAGTTGTAATCTAAGAGTCTAAGCGCTTCGGGAACGAGTAACGATGTAACATCGGCATCCACAAGTTGCAATTGGCGAACGTTCGGAGTCTCTTTGGGAAGTACTGGTTCGTGCGATCTACGCGCGTCTCGGAACAATCAGTCACGTGACGGTGACACGAGAGCCTTTCATTTCTGCCTTTAATTTTGTTGCCTGCATCCGTGTATGAATTTTGATTTTGCAGCGGTAGTACATCCAATGAGTCACACCGTAGGTAGCCAACAGCAGTCGCTGAACGCGTCCAGCGGCACGTCCAGCGCACAAATTATGAATCCCGCGCAAGGACAATCGACCGACACGTTCTATGGAACCACGACGCCACCGCAGGATATCAACCAATCCCCCACAGTCGACGCGCTAGCTGCTTCTCTAGGTATATAATCAGTTCAGTAGCGCACCACACCGGTTAGACACCAACCGACCCGAAAACCACTATATCCTTTTGAAACACAGACACTTCTACGGAGAAACTCGGATGCGAATCTGTCAGCTATTCTCTTCCTCAGAATTACTTCGATCCGCTTTATTTCGTTTCATCGCTCATTTCTCTTTATTCGAACAGGCGAAGGCCAGAGTTCTCCTGTGTCACCTGTGCATCTCCATCACGCCAATGGGTTCCCCGTGGGCACTGCTCCCTATAATTCTGGAGCACCGCAGTGGACCGGCGCTAATACTCTCACATACACGCAAAATATGCAACCACCGGACCATCGACACCTTCACACAGCATCGTACTGTGAGTTTATCACATTGAATCATAACAAGAAAACTTTGAGACAAATGAAAACTAAGCGCCGATGAAAAAGCGAATAACAGTAGTGCTAAAGCAGTTTAACTGGATTTATTAATTATTAATAACAACCATTTCAGTCCTATGTTCGGACCCTCTTCAGTGTGGGGGGAAAGAATTACATAAGTAATAGGTGCAACAATCATAACTCCCAAAAATTTTATGTTGCCTTAAAACAATGAAAAAATCATGAAAAATTAAGAAAATTAAAGGGATTATAAAAATTCAAACTAACTTATACAACACATACAATAAATTTGAGATCTTTTATTTGCTTTTCTATCGACGTTTAGCTCTCATTTACCTCAAGTTAAGCATATTGATTAAACATCCCGAGAGTTCATATCGATATTTTGTATTTCTAAGAAAATTTTGCATAATACAACAGAGACTGCTGTGAAGTTTTTAAAGTATATAAGTATCCCAAAAGTTCTCGTGATATTTAATTAAAATATAGAGATTAACTTTTTCTTTAAAATATTCTTACAAGAAAGTTTTTATATTTCACGTCCCCACTTCGAAAGATAAACCTTAGATTGATTTTAACAAACTCAATTTTTACTTTTTTTCATAAGGAATTTAATTTACTTACAGGGGGAGGTCACGGGAATGACGTTAGCGAGAATGTTGGTGGATTACTATCTACACAACCAGCGCCAGAATTTTGGTGTTCTGTTGGATACTTTGAGTTGGACATTCAAGTTGGCGAAACGTTTAAAGTCAGCAGTGGTTGCCGCACAGTCACCATAGATGGTTATGTAGATCCAAGTGGTGGTAACAGATTTTGCTTAGGTGCCTTGAGCAATGTACACAGAACGGAGCAAAGCGAAAAAGCTCGTCTTCACATCGGTAATCGTTACTCTTAAAACAAAGGATATAAATTTGTAGAGAATAGATAATTATGACATGCATATTGTTTCAGGGAAAGGCGTTGTGCTGGACCTGAGAGGTGAAGGAGACGTTTGGCTGAAATGCCAAAGCGAGCACAGTGTTTTCGTGCAGTCTTATTATTTGGACAGAGAGGCAGGTCGAGCACCTGGTGACGCTGTTCATAAAATTTATCCTTCGGCTTATATCAAGGTGTTCGATCTGCGGCAGTGTCACAAACAGATACGTGGTCAGGCAGCTACAGCTCAAGCCGCTGCGGCGGCTCAAGCTGCAGCCGTAGCGGGCCATCTCACGCACGGAACACCTATCACCAAAAGTAAGAGCTAATATGAAAATTTAGTGGAGGCAAATGTATCAGATTTCAGTAATACTTGTCAGCAACTAAATATTTGAATTAAATTTATACATATTTATATATTATAGAGCATATGATACCTATATATGGCATATAATATATATACACACACACACATGTGTGTGTGTGTGTAGTGTGTGATATCTAATACAAACAACAATTATTAATTCAAATTGCATTAAAGGTCTTAGTGCAGCTGCGGGTATTGGAGTCGATGACTTACGAAGACTTTGCATCCTGCGTTTGAGTTTTGTGAAAGGATGGGGTCCGGATTACCCACGACAGAGCATCAAAGAAACACCATGCTGGATCGAGGTATGATATTCGTTCATTCATATGGGGCATTGTGCAATTCTCTTTATATTTAAAATTATTAAAAATATCAATTGGAATTTTTTATGAAAACTTGTAATTTCAGCATTATATAGTTTTATTTCATGAGCGTGAAATAATAATTTTGTTTTATTTTCCAGGTGCATTTACATAGAGCGCTTCAGTTACTGGATGAGGTGTTGCACACAATGCCCATCGATGGACCACGGTCAATCGAATAATTCCATCGGATTGAATTACGAGAAAGCGAAAAGAGCGTCATGGAATCAAGTGCGCAAGTGTGACATCGTGTGACATCACGAATTGTTCAAGCAACTTCGGTTTGAGAACGCGAGTGAATAAGCCGGACGAATGGACCAAATTCATCAGACGGTAATGATCAAATGATTATAGTTGAGGCACAGAATTCGGCCATAGACGACTCGAGGAAAGAGAGAGAGAGAGAGAGAGAGAGAGAGAGAGAGAGAGAGAGAGAGAGAGA
>NW_022639497.1:2024438-2026773 GCF_010583005.1 Odontomachus brunneus
AGTGAGAGAGAGAGAGAGAGAGAGAGAGAGAGAGAGAGAGAGAAAGCTTGTGGAAGTTATTTATATATTTAACGACTCGTGATATAATAATCTGTGTAGTAACAGGGGTTCTCAAACTTGCCAGTGTCCATAACAGATGGTCTATAGATAGAATACTTATATAATTCACATAACGACGTCTCTCGCGCGATATAAAATTTTACATATATTTTATATGCCTCTACATATTGATAAAAATATGGAGGATGAAGAATTTTATCTATTTGTTTTTTAACCTTTTTTGTCTATAACTTGTATTAAAGTTGTTTATTTCTTACACAGTTTAATCTTTATATAATTAAGTATAATAACATAATTACATTTTCTTTATTTATTAAAGGAACTACATTTCTATTGCATATTTTATAACATGAAATCTTGTTATACAAAATCAAATAATAAATTCATTATTTGAATTCATTTATCAATGAGTAATATGAGGACGTGAATTCTGTGGTAATATATTCTAATACAAGCATTATTTTGTAGAAAAATATTTAATATTTAAAGCAGATTATGCTTTGCAAATTTCAATTATTCTGAATTTAGCGGTAATAGTACCGAATTTTAACAAAGTATAGTGTCAGTTGTCTCCTTTCTCTCCCCTTCATTACGAGAGATCTTCTCATTCATTGGTTTGGGAACCCCTGCTGTAGGATAAAACATGTGCCACGGCCTTGCACTACCATCAACGTACAAAAGTGAAAGAAACGTTATTTTTATTTACAAGATGTAATTTTTTACGGAGAGGCGACGACGTGTCTCACCGACGACCGAAAGAATAGAAAATAGAACGACGGTCTTCTATTTTGATAGGCGCGCGCGCGACGGGGATTTCTCCCATTAGCGGCGCGCGGTCCGCTAAGCTCAGTGATACCAGTTCAGAACCGTTATATAGTCACGACCCTGTTCTTTGAGATTAGCTTTGTAAGATAACTGAACTACTACTGTCTACACTTATTATTTACCGCGAACGTTAAGCTCAATATTTACACGGAAAGGTCTCTTACATTTCTGAATTCCTGGATCTGCGAATCCAAAGTGGAGAAGTGTTTTAGCGTTTTTAGATTTATGTAGAATTAAAGAAGGGCGAGAGAGATATGGATCCACTAATTCTAGAATTTAATCAGTCGTGAAATCTCAAGAGGAGAATGCATGAGAAAAATTCTAAGACAAAATTTTAATTCGGTCGGAATATATAGGAACAAGAAATTGTGAAGCTCCAGGGATCTAAGAATTCTAGAATCTAGGAATCCAGAGATCTCGAACTCCAGGGATCTCAGAATCTTGAAGTCCAAGAATCTAGGATCTGAGGGCGTAAGAATCCCAGGATATAAGAATTATCTTTACGCACGTGTATACAGTAGGAAGATTTTCTCTAAAGACACAGTAATACATTTCTGCCAAGTAGCAATTATAAATAATTCGTAAGGATCACACACAGTCATAATAATCCTTCGTAATGATAAAACCTTTTTGTATTTAAATTTGAATAGAGGAAATATCGTGATGTAATTTTCCTAATTTGAAAGATTATACTTAGACGTATTTATATAACGGTTTGTAGAGGTAGTTGTAGCGATTACGTTGGCAGAAATTTGGTACGGTGACGTTAGAACAATTTGTTTATTGTCTATTTTACAGTTTATAACCAAAAACTATTTTACATGGAGAATTTGAAATTCTAAAGAGCATTCTTGTTCTTATACTTTCTTATTTCTTCGTTCCGTCTAATAAAATCTTTTAATTTCTTAGTTATTCTCTTATTGATCACTATATTAATATTATTATCATTATATTGCGGATATTGGAGGAGAGAAGTTAAAAAGTCGGTAAAAGATTGGTTTTATTAACGGGCGCATAAACGTTCACAAATTTTAAAAACTAGGGATTTAAAGATTAAATTTGAAGAACTTTACAAGTCCAAAAATATTTAAGATGAAACGACGCGAGATTCTACGTTCGTATATTCATTATATATATTGTATCAAAAGCATAAAATCCAACAAAAGAAGATTGAAATTGATTTGTAATTCAAGCAAATAGATCCAAGTATCCATCCTCCAATCAACCGCCAATGTTATTACTATTATAACGTAGTACTTGTTGAATAATTATATACCTACTGTTTATCAGCTATTTTATTAAAATATAGTCGTACAAAATATTCTTATATATACATTTGATAATATTATTATATATATATATATATATATATATATATATTTATATATATATATATATATATATATATATATATATATAGAGAGAGAGAGAGAGAGAGAGAGAGAGAGAG
>NW_022639497.1:2028157-2097232 GCF_010583005.1 Odontomachus brunneus
AGAGAGAGAGAGAGAGAGAGAGAGAGAGAGAGGGGAAGAGAGAGAGAATGATTAAGAGTGAGAGAGAGAAAGAGAGTTGACCAAATTCGACGGTATGCGTGCACAAGGTGTTCCAAAGGTTACCAGAGACGTATCGGTATCTTTGTCGCACGTTGTACATACATACTCCGGCATATGCGTATGCATTTTATTCTAATTGATTATACGCGTAAGGAAAAACAGAAGGACAGAGTTTAACGCTTGTTTATGATAACGATAGTATTTGCCGATTCTCGCTTCTTTGTTGCGACTCAGCCTTCGTAATTGCGGAGCGAATAAGACGAGCAATTTTCGATTTGACTCGAGGAAAATTGCTCGCGGATGGAGAGACGAGGATTTAAACGTAAAACGTTACCGTTTAAGCTAAGTTCGAGGAAACCTGCACTCTGAATACATATATAGTGGATGTCCGACGACTACTGTATTATTTGTTCAACGACAGTTGTATCTCGGCATGTCCGAACGTAACGTCGCGAGAAAGAACCTGTCGTTGAAGAATAATTCTGTAATCGGCCGACGCACATCCTGTACACAATGCCTTCCTTCGATCGACCAATGAAGTGTACACACAGCTCAAGTATTCGTCGACGACAAATTCTTGCTTGCAGCCAAGCTAGGAACACATGTGCCATCGTTTTCGTGCAGTAATAAGGACAGATGTAAAACTTAGGACACTTTCTTACAAGACTGTATTTTTAACTCCAGAGCAACTAAGTCCGTACGGATCTAAGAACCTGAACCTGAACTCCCGTCGAGCCGAGAATTTAGACTTTCTCAACTGGTGTCGATACTTCAAGGACATACTTAGGTCTAAAAAGAGTCGATAAAAACTCAGACTTCGATGAGAGAGAGAGAGAGAGAGATTGTGAGGATCCGAGAATCCAGGAGTGGCTGCGAGGCTCTAAAAAATCCGAGGATCTAAGGATCAATGCGATCCCCAAGCGTACCTTAGAAGTCTATTAGCTACGAAGGTTCTACGAACTTTGAAAAATTCCGTAGTTCTAAACATCTAAGCGAGTTCTAATGGTAATCCGATCATTGTGGTGCTTAGATACGTCCCGGTAGCGTAGAACGATATAAAAGCGACAAAGAGATGAGGCAACTGGAAACAAGCCACGAATTTTTTTATACATAACACTAAACCGCGCGAAAAACTCGATGCAAATGAGAGAAGTAAGAATCTCACAAATTCACGATTGAAGGGCTCATCAACATGCTAAGTGCGGGATCGATAATAGTTTGTCTTTATTTATCGATTTGTAATCAAACGTTTTTGATAAAAAAAACTCTTAAGTATAAGTAGAATCGAATCGTACGGTAGTGCTTCTAGCTCCTCAGTAGCCACCATACACGAATACATACACGAAATACTGCCAGTCTTGAACACGACTTTTAATAGATGTTGCTTTTAGGTGAGAGCGGTCTCCAAGCGGGGAAAGTTTTGAGTTTGTAAAACGGATGTTTGTTGAAGAATCGTCTTCACGTTAAGCATAATTTTCCAGTCATCGTCATTGCGATCGAGGATTGCGCTCCTCGGATTTGAGGAACATTTTAGCATGGTACTGCCCAGAGCCCTTCAATTCCGAAGTCCACTGCGACAAAAGGTTGCCGAGACAAAAACTGCGAGATGCGTTTATTGCGAACGCCTACGTTGAAGAATTACTGCGAAACACAGACGGATTGTTTCTCCCCTTACTTGCGTTTCTACGACGAACAGCATAAATCTGTCTGCGTCCAAGCCAAAGAGATATCCCGACGATACGATGTTACGACACGCTACGTTAAAAAAAAAGTATATAACAAGTATATAATGAAAGTTTTTCTAGATTACGCCGGGTGTTCCGAAAGAGAAGCGTAGTGGAACTTTGTCTTTTTTTAAACAAACAATTAATAAGGCAAATAATTAAAAAATCAACAACCAATCTCAAAGGCGTACTTATCAATTTAATCAGACCAATAGATGTACAATGGCTTATATTTACAAAAATTCAAATGTTTCGGTCCCGTTTTGGACTCTCTTCAGTATGTCACAATTAAACTACCCAGCCAATTTTTGAAAGCTCTCTGATATTAACTACTAATGCAATATGCCTGTACATCAGATCTACCAAGATAGATACGAAAAGCCAAACGCATATTGCATATTTTTTCTTAACTACTAGTAATATTGTACTACAAGGACTTGTGTCTTAGCTATATATGTGAATTATTACTTACTATATAAAGCAGTATATATATAGCAAAGGAGAATATGTAAATAGAAATATACATGTGCAGAAATATATATATATATATATGCGTGTGTACCTATATATATTTCTGCATATTTCTATTTACATATTCCCCTCTGCTGTATATATACTGCTTTATATAGTAAGTAATAATTGATATATATATATAGCTAAGACACAAGTCTCTGCAGTATAATACTACCAGTAGTTAAGAAAAAATATGCAATATGCATTTATTTTTTCAGATCTGTCTTGGTAGATCTAATGGTATATTATAGGCATATTACATTAGTAGTTAATATTAGAGAGCTTTCAAAAATTGGCTGGGTAGCTTAATTGTGATACTGAAGAGAGTTCAAAACGGGACCGAAATGAATTTTTGTAAATATAAGCCATTGTACATTGGTCTGATTAAATTAATAAGTGCGCTTTTGAGATTGGCTGTTGGCTTTTATTTGTCTTATTAATTGTTTGTTTTGATTCGTGTTGAGAGCCTCTAATTTGTTTAATTTTTGTCTTTTTAATTTTAATCGAGGTCTCTTATTCAGCGACAAACGTCGAAAATGTTATTAACTCTAACATCGAAAACATTGAAGAGCGATTTTTCGGTCGATCGGAGCTCGTGGATCTTTCGGAACGCCCCGTACGTAAGAGAGGTGTAATTGTTTCCTTACGTAATTTAATTACATTTAATTACGATGCAGGTAGAATTATATACGTTGCAATCCTGTTCGGTTTGTAGATCTTTTAATTATTACCGATGCATCAGTTACATTTGATCCGCGAATGATGCGTAATGGAGAAGATAAAGAGAAAAAGAGAAAAAAACAGGAACAAGATTGTATAGAATACAAATTAATATCTGTGATTATCGTCGATGCAGATATATTTTAAGTAATTTCTACAGCGCATTTTCGGGCATATTTATAAAAAAGAAAGAAAGAAAAGAAAAAACAATAACGATAATGTAACAGTGTACGGCGATAATACTTTTAGAAGTCGATTGTTGAGATAAGATTTATCTGTGTTTGTGTTGGATGCATATTGTCGTGCCGCGTGGTGACGAGGTTAATTAATTACGCATTAATATAACGAGAATAATTAGAATAACTAATATAGTGCGAACACACTATTAATTGTTTCAAAAGAAAAAGTAAAAAAAAAAAAAAAGAGGAAAACCATACGAGAGAATGAATGTGTTTGCGGAATCCTTTTTGTTGTTGTACATTATAGATACGTCGCATTATACACGATCATTTTCAATAAAACATATTCTATAAATTATAACTATTTCTCTCATTATCGAACACATTTCTGTGAAATTCGTATATTTTCTATGTCAAGAATTTTGTATGTAACTTTAATTGTAATGTTCAGTGACGTTTTTTTACAGTCACAAAAGATATTGATCATAAAAGATATTGATATTAGTATAAAAATCATTATAAAACATTTACAGAATATATTGTAAGATGATTTAAAGACACATTTAATGTATAATTTGAACTACAAAGAAGTTCTACACAAAATTTAAACTAAACTTTTACAAAAGTTAAATTATATTTTAAAATTTTTCGGATTTTCAAACTTTTATTTATATTTTTAGAAACACAACTAAATATGTGTAGAGAATAAATGGATATTCAATTTTTATTTAATTGAAACGCGTTGAAAATGTTCAACGCGCGAAAAGCCAAACCTTTTTAGTAACATGTTATTTATAGGTGCAAGCAGAGAGAAACATAAGAGCAGCTACCACTGATTTCAAATGGCCAGAACTAGACGTTAAAGTCACTATATGTATAAAGTACTAGAGATGCTCGATTCTTTCCCTAATAAATTTAGGGAAAAGGGGTTGTTCGTGCTGCTTGCATGTTTCATACTTTTCGCTTTTAAAAAGAGATGGACGTCTAATCAGACGCTTGAAAGAAACAATCGAGTTGGTTGTTTCGCTTTGGCTTCTTCCAAACATTCCAATATACTTTTGTTTGGTTTTAAATACGAAAAGTGCGAAGAATGCAAACAACACGAATAATGGCTCCTGCACACAGGACGCGGTAATGCTTGCCGCGCGGCGGAAGTTCGCACGACAGCCAATCAATATGCTGCTTTCCGTAATAATCTTCTAGCTCTTACGGAAAAACAACATATTGATTGGCTGTCGCGCGGCAAGCATTACCGCGTCCTGTGTGCAGGAACCATTACACCTCTATACATACTCTTAACGTGCAACAGTAATATTAACTTTCAGAAATGAATTTATGGAACCTAGAGACTTTTAAGATGGCCAACATTGTCCCCTCTTTTTTTATGGATTATGTCCGGTAACCAACATCCTTTTTAAAGGAATTTTATTCGTGACTATAGTTTATGTAACGTGAACTATAGATATTGAATAAAATTTTCCTCAAAAAGAACGTTTTGGAATACAATTTAAAGGTGCCTTTAGAGTAAAATTTTTCTCGGAAAGAATGTTTTGGGTTACATTCCAAAATATCTTTTCGAGGAAAATTTTACTCTTAAATCTATAGTTCATGTTACATACACTATAGATTAAGAGTAAAATTTTCCTCGGAAAGGATGTTTTGAAATGCAATCTTGGGTTGCATTCCAAAACGTTCTTTCCGAGGAAAATTTTACTCTTAAGTCTATAGTGTATGTAACATAAACTATAGATTTAAGAGTAAAATTTTCCTCGAAAAAGATGTTTTGGAATGCAACCTTGGAATGCAACAAGTGACTTTAGCGCTTAGCTTTGGCCATTAAAATCAAGCTGGTGACCGCTCTCAGGCTTCTCTCTGGTGCAAGGAATAGCACCATAACCTCACTTTATACGATGTGATAAATTAGAACAACAATTGAAACTACTTTGAGGTGTGTTATGCTGTTCATTATTTAATTATCATGTGTGAAATTTGTCACTAAAGATTATATTCTTTATTATTAAATGTCTTAGAAACATTGTATTACATTACATTTTTCCAGTTTAAACTTAATTTCTTAAAAATCGTTTATGCACTATTACAAAAATTGCATACAAAAATTTCTGTTTAGAAAAATCTTGGAATATTTGAAAAAAATGCGATATGAATAAAATATAAGAATAAATATAACAATAAACATAAGAATAAATATAACATTTAATTACTACAATATATTACAATAATATATGATAATTTTCTTAACTAAGAATTTTTTTTGCAGATCCAAGAATAATGCAGGCCATGAGGATGATAATGAAGAGTTCAAATATATATGAATCTTTCGTTCCAAATTCTGTCTATACACAAAGCATACGTTGGAAAAGAAAGCCAATTTGGTTACCGCCATCAAAAAGCAAAATGTTTCATGTGCCAAAACGGCCTGTCATACCTAAGGAAGAAGAAATTGAGCTCAAATATTTATATAATATTTATAGGACATATATATCTTCACTTAGGTACTTGGACAATGATATCAGTGATCTGTTCTTTTCAGCTGTACTGCTGAACTGATGCAACAAGTATATTTTTTCTTACTCTAACTTATTATATCTGTTCAGCAGTGCAGCTGAAAAGAACACAGACCAAATCTTAAAGATGGTTTATATCAACAGTAATGTTGCTAATAATATATATTTCTGGCAATATTAGTGATAAATGTAGATGGTCTTATTTGAAATTGCTGAGAATAATTGTTTCTAACAAGTTACAAAACAAACCAATCATATTTTGTTATGAACATTGTTAAAAGCAAGTTATTAACAAAACTGAATTAAATTTGTAGCATTTAAATTTATCAGCAACACTGATTTATATTTAAATTTATTAGCAATACTGATTTATATTTAAATTTCAGCAACACTTAATTATATAGTCTAGACTATATTTTAAACTTAAAATCATTTTTTATATTTGAATCAACTGATTAAATATTTAAAACAGTAAAATTCTCGCGTATTTTTTTCTCGCGTAAAATTCTCCCTGTTAACAGGCAGTGTGTTTCAGATCACACATAGAGGCAAATGCAATAAAGAGTAATGTAGAGTTTAGTGAAACAACACTTGAGCAAGAGGAAGATTTCCAAATATGCAAAACTATAAACGACAAATGGAATGCGCACGTGGCGGAGATACGAGAGACCAGGTTGATCGCAAAGAGGGAGGCTTCTAAAGAAAAAGCCCTTCAAAAAATGATGAAAATAGAGGAAGAACAGGAGAAGTTGAAAAAACTAGCCAACGAAGAAATCAGAAAATTCAAAGAGGAAGCTGTCACTTTCATTACTACAGAGAATATCGACGCAGCAATCGAAGAATGTCTCGCGAACGTCGTCAACCATAATCGCGCGGTGGATTTGGATGGGAATTGGTACGATGGAAAATATCCCGCGATATCAACGGTCGAAGAGACACAGCCAGTGGTCGCCCAACAATAACTTTAGATGTAGAAATCGATATTTTAAGGGATTAATTAGAAAAATAAGGGTAAATGAATTTTGCTCTTGAAATTTAACTATGTTCACTGATCATGTAGTATAATTATAAACTACGTTTTCTCCAAATACTCTAGATTTGCTGGATTATGATAAACAGAAGAATTACAGACTATTGTAATAAATACGAAATAAATGTTTCGCGATCGTTTCTCAAACACAATTAATACATATTCCCGATAAAAGACGACATAACTCGAATAGCATTTATTACTACACATGCATCATCTATATGATCTTAGTATATACAGGAAAAAAGTTTTGGTTTGTGTAACTAAACAGGGTCCGAATAGAAAACTTATTGATGAGAAATAATATCTGTTTTCGTCTTATGGTGGACGGAAACCTTTCGTCTCGTAATCGAAATCGTCAGCGGAATATATAATTCTCGTAACTCATACCGAATAATACTTCTGTCAAAAGCGCGGTTAATTAAGACCGGTTAATTAATTAAGCCTTTGCGTCCCTGCGGAATACGCGGTCGCGTGTAAGTGCTTGGAAAGGCACCGAAAAAAGTATGTATGCCGGAATAATTAGTGGCGCGCTCGGAGTACCTCATTAAAACCGTGCGACTCAAATGCAACCCGGTTGCACTCTCGAGCATATGTATATACATAATGCGACTGCTGTATTAACCTGCTTCCTTTTAACGCACTTGAAGCGCAGTCTTTCGCGAACGGCGCGCCGACTCGCATCACCGATCATTCGCGTCCGTGCGACGCTTTGACGCAAAATAAGAACGCGAGAAAGTCTCGAAATCAGAAGATATCCGATGTTCGTTTAAGCTCCCACGAAACGTGCCGATGAAAGAAGGTCGCGAATAAAAAAAAACGTGGAAAAATCTGATGTATTTCACGAAAAATAAATGAATCGAAAGGAGTGAATGAAAATCTGTTAGGAAAAATTTTGAATTTTTAATTATTGTCATATATACCAAGCAACGTTCTGTAGATTTCTCAATCTCAACTATTGCAAATTTTATTCATTCGAATTTCTTTATTCTTGTAACGGGTTCAATTTGGTTTTTTAAAGACACAGTGTTTCATTGAAAGTGAAGTCAGTCGGCTTAAGAACTTCATTCTCTCATAGAAGCGAGATTTAATTGCCACGAATCAACGACGTATCAGCGAAAATGTACAGCGTACACGTGACACCGGGAAAATCCTCTCAGCGCAAGAGCAACACGGGCGACATGGACAGCGAAATCGGAGCGTACAGAGGTCGAAGAAAGGAATCGATTTCTGTGAAGCTAAAGAACTATATCCGCTCACAGTTTCAACCGGACTCCATATCGGGTGAGTCGTAAAAAGTTTACTGCCAGATTTATCTAAGTTTTAATAATTTTCTATTTATTTATGATCAACCTGTATAAATTCCTCAGCTTATTTTATAACTATTTCATATAAGTGTAGACATATGTTTTCTGATGCTCTCTTTAACTTTATTTTTTTATTTATAATTAAATATACAATATCCTGCGAAGTCACTGCGTGATCCAAGAAAAAGCACATAAGAATCGCGTGTGATTCAATTATAAAAATTCTCAAGATATCCGTTGCTTATGAAAAAAACATAAATTCTCACATCGCGCG
The DNA here is from genome assembly GCF_010583005.1 of Odontomachus brunneus. Taxonomy (NCBI): domain Eukaryota; kingdom Metazoa; phylum Arthropoda; class Insecta; order Hymenoptera; family Formicidae; genus Odontomachus; species Odontomachus brunneus. Next base: position 2,036,490 of record NW_022639497.1, read on the forward strand.
GTATCACACACGATTTAGCGTGAATAACGCTCCGAATATATTTAACAACATAAGAATCTAATCGCCTTATGTTCAGGAGTAAGATACGTTTGTCTCTCTACTTCCAAGATGTAGCATGACACCGGTCGTTTTAGTCCTGAAGCGTTTATCTCTCTAGGAAGTAGGAATATAATGGAGGCAGAGGAGGGACGTCGTATATGTTCGCAGATAAAATCGAACGTCTATCTGCGAGATGATATCGACTATTCTGCTTCCATTTCTCTTTGGTATTGATTTCTGGCTTGGATATCGCCCGCTCCAATTCTAAACCAGAGAAATAATTGTACGTGTCAGTCGTTGACGTGGAAATGGAAGAGCTTATGCCGCCGGCGGTCTCGCAAAGTAATTGCTCAGATGTCGTGTAGAAGCGCGGTTCGAAGATGGAAGAGCTTCGTGGTCGCTCTACTTCCGAGCCGGTGTAATAACAGTCCGCGGTTACATATCCACGGTATGGAAACAAAAGAGTCGCGATTATTCCCGGTGGGAACATCCTTCGTTGACATTCCATGGCTCGGACATCAAGGTTGCCCATTCTTCTTCGAGCCACGACTCGTGGCCGTACCTTAAGTCTTGGCGATATCCGGCGTGGTAATGTCGTCGATCCGCACAGCGGTAACGTTGCAAAAAAGCGAGTCCGGCGCTTGGACATTGATGTCTTCGGCGATCCCTGCTGGCTCGTACTGATTCATCCACACGTCGTTGATCGGAATCTCGATGTCGGTTTCTCTCAGATCGTCGTTGCTAGGCATGGTACTGGCGTGCATCGTCGTTGTGGTCGTCGCCGTCGTCACAGATTGTTCGGGCTGATGATCATTGGACATGTTCGTCATTCGCATGCCCTGCGAGGTATCATTATAGAGCATCCAATAGGCTGAGAAGGAATGTTGTCTCTGCTCGGCGGTGTATCTCCGCGATTGCGAGCAAGTGTTGTTCGCCAGGCTGGATCTCTGTGAGACGATCGGCGCCATGTAACAATACACGCAGGATGTCTGGCCCAGCTTGGTGTAGTCCACTTGCTTTGACACGTTGTAGTTGAGGATGTTTTCCAAATTGTTGCTGATCTGGGTGGTCCACTTCGGCCAAAACGGCTCCACTGTTCCTGATTTTGATGAAGCATCGAGCGAATTAATTACAACGGAAAACAAATGCCTGCTTATTACGCGCACGCGTACGCAACGAAAGTAAGACTTTTGTACGAAATATTTTTTATGAACGATACTTTCAAGATATGCTAACGCGATTGTTAAATCTATGCAGGCCTTGAAAAGGATAAATAAGTGAAACAAACGCGCACCATTCGACAATCCTTGCATACTCGCTGCATTGGTCGCCTGATTGATACCACACTCCACTCCGGTCATGATGTTGTTATCGGTCTGTTGGTTTTCCAAACGTTCATGCAACGTGTGATTAGTCTCTTGCGTGAGTCGTGGATATAAGTACTGATAGGTGACTTCGGAGGTGCCGCGTATGTCGTTTGAAAACGTCTGCTGATCGTTCGCGTAAACATTTTGCTGCGCGCAATTTTGCACGAGCGGCTCGACACCGCGGAAATATCCCGCACCGATATCTTCGCCATTCTTGCCTGAGTTTTGCAGATAATACATGTCAGTTGTGTCGTTAGGTGTCATCATGTCGTTACCGGTCGTGTAGCCGGTGTCGAAGTTAAGAAAGTTCTGACTCCCATTGCAGGTCTCGGTGTTGGTCTGATACTGATACGGAAGATTGTTATCCGTGGCGTGCGCAGCCACGGCGGAGTCCGTGTTGTTGTAGTAAATCGTGTGAAACATCTTAGACGACTGTAGATCGTTCTCGGGCATCTCCATTACACTAGTAACGGTCCAGTTCTGATAATTCTGACGATTGTCCAAGTCGCCGGGATACCTGTACTGATCCTCGTTGGTGAGAACTCCAGAGCCCTGAGGCACCAGTGCGTCCACATTCCTCAGGTTCGCCTCGTTCAAAAGAAATTCTCCTTTAGCGTTCTTCAGTAGACCATAGTATTCTGTGGCGTTGACGGTGGCCTCCAATTGATCCTCGTTCTCATTGCTTTCGGATTCAGCAGTCAGAGTGTCGGAATTATCCAGTAAATTACTGGCCCAGAACAGCGAACTGGCAATCTCGCCCAAGTTAGCGCCCACCGGCGCCTGTAACATCCTCTTCAGCAAGAACGGACCTTGCGAGTTGCTTTCAGACTCTTTCAGCACCTGGTAGTTCGGCCTGTCCATATTGGACATCGCGAGCGGGTCCGCGTTGTTGATGATATTCGCCTTGGAATAACTTGACACGTCGAGAGAGATCGCTTGCATATTTGGCGATATGCCTGTCGCTGTCCGCAAGTCCATGATGCTCAAGTCCTGATTGTTGTTGGTGTCGCACGTTTGAAACTCACGCTGAATTCTCTTAAGCAGGAACTGCTTGAACTCGTCGTAATGCGGGATCTTGTTGTCGTCATCCCTGCTCATAATCTCCTCTTCGGCGCCAACCTGCAACAACGGGAAATACTTTGTCCGAAGTCAATCATGGCCGTTTCGCTGGCTGGAGCTTGTCGAAATTTTAATTGAATTTCGTGTTTCAAGAATTATTAAAGTCTCTAAATGAATGTGTGAAGACATATTCACTGTTACAAAATTAATACTATAAGTCTGAAAATTATTACAGCCTATAACACAATACAACCATATTGTGTAACACGGAAAATTGTGTAACACGGTATAATTTTTACTTCAACTTTTCTTCGGAAAATAAAAAATAGAAAGAATTGTAATTTATCTTATGCGATTTTAAACGACTTTAGTGTAATTGTAGTTGCAAAAGAGAATTTGTAAAGAGTCGGAGAGTGTAGGGTCAGAGACCAACTTACCCACTGATAAGGTGGCTGCTGTTGCGGCTGCTGCTGCTGTTGCTGGCAGTAATAGTCATCGTCAGCCATTACATACTCGGGACTGTGCAACGGCGTGGATGTTATCCCGAGCTTTGAATCCTTTGGCTTCCTCGTCTTCCTCTTACGGTTCTTCCTCAGTTCTTGCAGCAGTCGGCTGAATTCGGCCTCATTTCCGCTTCTGGCGGCTTGCAGCACTTTAACCAGAACTTTCTTCTGCAATTTAAGAATCACGATGACTCGTTAGAAGAAACAGGTCTTAAAAAAAATTTACTTAAAAAGATTTACAAAACTGAAGATTAGAAGGAATAGAAGAGATAACCAAGCTTTTTATATATAAGCATTCACAAAACATGCAACCAGAGCATTTGTGTATTTGATATTTGACTGAATCTTCTTGTCGATATTTTAACTAAATTTTATTTAAAGAATAATTAATCTCTCTCTTTAAATAAATGTATGAAAATGTATTCACTGATAAAAAATTGATAATACAAGTTTGAAAATAATTGGAATTTATAAATATAACACAGATACAATTTAATTGAAAGTTAAATATATCTCGATTTTAGGTGATGAAATAATGCAACATTATAAATTACAAAAAAAAACTAGATGTTTAGCATGCAATTAATTTTTATCTATGTAGTTTTATAATGACTGTTATAAATGATTTACAGCTTCCTTAGAGATTACTATTTAGACCAAGTAGATATGATCAGATATTCCACCTAATAGTATGATGTTAACGTCAATCAACAATTGACCCTTTCAATGACAATTATACAGCTCATTTTAGCTGCACTTTATTGCACTTGTCATATTTATATAAAGTAAATGACTGAAATTTCAATAACTGAACTAATAAGAGAGAGAAAGCATGAGTTTTACATGCTAACAAATAATTAGTGAAACTAATTATTTGTTAACAAAACCAACATCTATATAAAACTTTGATTTGTCAGCAATCAACAAAATAATAGAAAATGAAATAATAAATATCAATTATAATTTTAATAAGATATATTAGATAATGCCAGCTATACTAGTAATTGAACAAAAAAATTGGTCATATTGTTAATTATAATATAGACTCGATGATTGACTGTTTATTAAATAATATAACAAATGTCGTAAAGAAACAATTTTTAACAAAATCTTAAAGGCTTTTTTCGAAGTATTAAATACAAATATGCTAAATGCTTTAATCATTAGAGATTAAATCTCTAATGTTCAATTACTGAGACATTTATCTTAGATTCAGTCTTGGGAATTAAAGGAAAAGGAGAAAAGACACAAAGAGTGTAGAAAGTGCAAATGAGATGAATAGTCGTTGGATCAATTGTGTTATGTTGCACTGACAGCTTCAAGTGATTAATATCGATCAGGATTCTCTGATCGTGATTTCGAAATGTGCAAATATAGAAAGTAAATTCAGCTAACTGTTCTCCGGGTGTGAGTGATCTCGTAACGGCAACGACAATAGTTACAGTCTTCTCGCGCCGGCTATTTCGATCATTCATGTCCACTTGTAGCAGATACTGTAAGCACCTGTAAATGTAGCAGTACTTGGACAAAGACAGTGAAGTAGCGTCTCAAGAGACGCGAGTCTAACGACGATTAGCGCCCATCAGGCTCGAGTAACCCTTCGCACGGTGACAACGACGATAGTGACGTTGCATCGGCCACTTGAAGCGATCGCTCTTGTGGTTAGAGTGCTTCGTCTCTTCTTCATGCATCAAATCTTGCCTCGACCAAAACAATCACGCGATCAGCTACCGATTAACCTCGGCTCAGTGGCGTGAGATCTCGCGATCCACTTCGCAGTCGTCGTCGATCGGAGCATGATCAGCCACGCAGAGCTCGATCGGTTGCTCCACGTAGCGAGCGGGCAGGGACAGACAAGGCAGAATTAACGGATAGGGAACCGGTGGAGAGCCGGCGCATCGTCAGCGCCGACGCGCCGTGATCACCGAGACAAGACGATGACAGCTCTCACCTTGATGTTGCCCGGCACGCGGTACCTCAAGGCCAGGGCCTGCAGTTCCTTGTAGGACAGCTGCGCGATATCACCGGCTACGTTCATGTTGCTGCTGCTACTACTGCATGGCGGAATTTCGTCTGCTTCAAGTCGCTTCCGTCCGATATTAGATTTCGAATTCGAGCCGATCCTGACTTTTAGAACGAAAAGCGCCATAAGGTGTTTCGTTTGCGCACGCGGTGTTATGTTGGTTCTGTTATATTGGTATTATTAGATTGGTACCATTAGACGGTACTCACTGAACCGGGACCAATCGACGATACCTTCATTGTCGATTGGTCCTGGGTCGCGAGAACGACATATAGATCGCCAGATTTGTGAATTCTACTCTCCGATCGTATGTAGAGAATGGCGGCGCCAATCCGGATCGACCGGTCCTTCCTTTTCTGCGTTACCGGAAAATCCCTTCCGAGATCGTTCAGAAATTGATCTAGGAAAGGGGTAGGAGATCTAGAAGAGTAACGTCTACTTGAATTAGTAGTACTAAGCTTGTAACTACGTTATAGTAGGTAATTAAGCTCTCTTCCGTTGTCCGACATTCCTAACGTTTATTGAATGTAATTGCCGGTGGTAATTACATTGAGTCTGTTTTCTGTTTCTGCACGTTGAACTGGTTCAATAAATTAGAGTGAGACAAGTACATCTTATCTCTAACTTATTGCACCAGTTCAGCAGTGAACGAAAAACAAACCTATTCGTTCGCGATTATCAGTCGTGCGGTTTAGTGATGTCAAATTGTAATGTTTATCAAAGTACAACATATATATATACATACATATATATATATATATATATATATATATATATATATATATATATATAAAACAATATAATTACAACGTGTCAAATATATAACAAAATAATATATGGTGAGTGTGTATGTATTCACATATATATTTATATAATTATATATTTGATACGTCGTAGCTACAACATCAAAGTAGATTCAGATTCGTGGTTGTGCTACTTTTACAATATCGAGTTGCGCCGCGTTTGTTTACACGGAAAAAGTCTTGAGGTCTATACTGAGAGTTCGTAAAATATTTACGAGAAACCGAGATTGAGATATACACGCTGGCAAAAGTTCACATAGTCTAAGGAATGAGATACGAAGAGCGATAAAAGTGGCAAGCGTGAATTAAAAATCGACGGATATTAAAAATTGACGGTAAATATTCGAGCGCACGAGAGAGATTCGTCATTGAAATATTTATATGCATATTTTTCCTTTGACAAAATGTTACAATTCCATATGTATAGTTGTGAATATGACCGATTTATAGAAATGTTTAAACTCATCAATAGTGACTTCCAGGTGATATCGACGTTTTATACGCCTCAGGTGACGTGAGCGTATGAACGTGAATAAATAACTGTCTGCTATTTTTGCGGAACCGATTGGATTGATTTGTCTACCTTCGTCGACTTACCCTGCCAGCCGATCGATATAAAGGGTGTCTAAAAGAAATGAACATTGCACAAATTATTTCAAGCAAATGACAAACTTTTGAAGGTAACGTCAGACTTAGCTTATTTTTTCAAAATTATAAAAATTGACATTAACTATAAAATTGGTTCTGGAATTTGTTTAAAATAAAAAAAGAAACTTCTTTGCTTTCATTACACTGAGAAAAGAATATCTAAAAAATAAAAATATAAAGTAATTTTAAAGTAAGAAAATATACATTTTCTTAAAAAATCTTTGTTTTCTATAAAGAAAATAATTATTTATTTTAAATAAAATTTTAAATTTAAGCAAATATTAATACACAGAAAAATATTCTGCCAAGAAAAGAGATTACTCAATTTACTTTCCCTTTTTTAAATAATGGCTATTTTCTGAATATTTTTTATTTTTTATTTTTTAGATATTTTTTTTTCAATATACATGTGATTTGATAACTTGTTAGTTGAATATATTAGCATTTCTTGAAAATTATGTCATTTGCAGAGCTAATGAGCAAGTGCCTATTTTTAAATTGAGATAGCCAGCAATTGAAGTCATCTGACTGCTGAGTTCTTTCAATAATAGAGCTATTACTGGACAAACGTGAAACAGTCGAAATTTGGCCGAAGCAGTCCATCAACGATGCTGTCAGTTTTACTTTTCACAATATAGTACGATATTTGCAATTTCGTGAAAGAATCTAACGCTTGCAGGCTTCCTCAAGAAGGGCCAAGAGAGCTAAGCAGGCTTTCAAGAGACTCTTAAAAGCTCCAAGACTTTCAAATATTCCATGGCGCTTTTAAGTACTCAAGGTTACTTCCTACGACGTCGATTATAACTTCTTAACGTGACTTTACTTATTCTCTATTATTCAATTTTTCATTCGGGCTTTTCTGCGTCATTACTGGACTAAATTGATTACTCTAAATTTGAGTCTTTCAAGACTCTCAATTTGAATCTTTCACGAACTCCAATTATTTTCAGCTTTGAACGTTCGAAATGGTTTGGAGTTTCAATAATACGTTCTGTGCTGCATAGATATCATAAGTAATTTGAAAAACTCGTCAAGCCGTCACTCCGATAACAGAGTGTCGAAGAACATCTCGCACTTGCGCGGTGGAAACGACACTTCCCCGTTAGACCGGTGCGGTTCAGTGTGGCACCATCAGCGCGACCGCATCCATCTACCGTCCACGACGGTGGCAGCTTCCCGTGCGCAGCATCCGCAACTGCGTGGTGGTCCATACCCTCCACTCACACACTCTCTCTGTTTTCCTCTTACCCGCTCCGTGCGCGCGCGGAGTTCGTCTCGAAGAGCGTCTCGGGATGCGTCGCGCCGATCAGTGAATCGAGTGCGATATCCCGCTGACGATCAGGGGCAGGAAGTGTGGCCGATGAAGGCGCGTAAGAGCCGCGATAAGAGTAAGTCCGGACCGGTACGACGACTGTAGGGTGTCGATCGAGCTACCTCCTTCTTTCCCGTGTTCGCGACCTCGTGTTCGTGTGGGCCAGTCGATACACTACGCGACGTGCGACGTGCACAGCCATTGACTTGGGCCAGTCGATACCCAGCGGAGAGCGTCGTTGACAAGCGGAGTGACAGCCAGGGGTGATAAGTCTAAACTGCCGAATGCAGGACCAAGGTGCGGTGATCAGTGATATGGGTCCTGCTCTCTTCTCTTTTTCTCACCCTTCCACCCTGGAAAATCCACGGGTTGCCTGGTCTGTCTGTCTGTCTGTCTGTTTGTACGTATGTAGTAGTTTCACGTGCCCCGTGAATGATTGTTTTTACGTAGGGCTGAATCCAACCCTTTTGTCGCACGGGGACTGTCTATGTGTCAAGGGTCGTGTCTTTGGACTTGGCTCGAGTCTCTGAATGCATCCCTTCGGGTGATATTCTTGAATATCTCCCTTTCTCTAACTCTCTCGATTTTATGTGAATCTTGGGATTTTTTGTTGTTTAAACACACTTGGTCTTTGAGATTCATAAAGTCTTGGACTTGCTTCATTTCTCCTTTATATCCTTCGACGAATTGTTCAATTGTTTCTTCATGACAATCTTATGTTTCCTGAGATTCTGATATAGAGATTGCTGAATATTCAATTTCTGAACTCTTCTTCGTTCTTTTATGGCGAGAATCTTAAACAATCCTTGAATTCTTCAATTAGCTATCTTCTGTCTGTCTGTCTGTCTGTCTGTCCACGGCACTTCAACATTCTGTAAAATTCTTATACACTTGGATCTTACGCTTAATTCTTCAATTAAATGATCTAGCAATAGATTACTAGATCCTTTCCGTTTTAATTTTTCTCAGAAATCTTTAGATAGTTCATTCTTCTATAGATTTTTGGATACTTTAGATTCTTAAACCTTCGAATAGTGTATGATATTTTTTTGGAGAATGATTTCTAATGTTCGTTATATATAAATAAATTCAATCAGGAAAGAATAAAAAAATTGATGTGATATTCATTATCAATTTTGTAACAAGTACGAAATTTCCTCGTACTTTGAAGAATTAATCTCGGCAGTAAGATTTCCCTTCGTTTCCTCACGAATCCTTGCGTAGATTTTGCAGAGAGAAGGGGTGGTCAAGAAGCACGGGGTAGGAGCTGCAACGTTACCATGGCAACCCCGGATACCCGGGACCAGAGCTAATGTTCGCAGCGTGCGTAGGGGATGATCGAAATGTCGCAGCCTCTTAGAAAGTGATTCTTGCCAAATTGCCTTCAGTAAATCGCGGGTGGCACAGATTTATCACACGAACTTTCATCTATTTATATCCTTGGATCTCTTTTTATACTCTTAGAAAAATTCGTTCTCCCAAATTATTAGACCATCTCACCTTTAAATTTTATCTCGAATTTTTATTTTTAAATCTGCATTTTAGGATTTTTTAATCCTTAAGTTTATAGATTTTCCGATATCTAAATGTTCAGACTCTTAATTTTTAGATTTCTCTCTGTTCTCAGACCTTTATATTTCTGTTTTTAGAGTCTTAGGTTTCCCTCGTATGTTACCGTAGAGAATTATGATTGCTTTAAATAATCCACATATAGTCTTAGTACGACAATAGACTCTTTCTGATAGCATTTCTTTTTTTCATTAGAATAGTATAACGTTTTCATTAGAATAGTATAACGTTTAACTATTGTAGTTAATCAGATCGTTAATCACCTCGATAACATTTCCATGAAAGAAATAGAATGTTGCGTTTCGTTAAAATTGTATGTTCCCATTTATAACAAAACTTTTAACAAAATTATTTAAAGTATTATTTAGCATAATTTTTATGTGTACTATATTTATACAGAACATCTTTCCCTTTCAGAAGTTGGAAGCACGCACGTGTTGCATCTTATTACACTTATTGCAAGGAATATCTCAGATAAAATCTCTTGCGGAGAGGAGCAATCACCCAGCACTGTAGAACCGTACCTATGAGTTATCTTCACTCTCAGAATCTGAAGAATGTACTTTCGCAATTTCTTCTTCGAACTCTTTCAATCTACTCAATCTACTTCTTCCCCCTTCTTCATTAATTCGCGCTACAAAGAGGTAGGGGCGCTCGTTAAAAATAATTATAAAATCAAGCTTATTTAAGTGTTAAATATAAATCTGTATCCTTTTTGTTTTATTATATATATAGTTTTTGGAAATCTGAATTCAACAAATATAACTTATAAAACTCCTAATTACATCGCAGGAACGAGCAACCTCTTGTAGTACGAACAACTCTCATTCTCTTCACCCCTGTTGTCTCTCGCCTCTCACGACTTCTCCGCCTGCAAGTTTACGCACTATGTAGGTCCCCATAGAGTAGAGTACGCCGTCCCTTCTTTAGGGATATTAATTTCACTCGATAAACTCCTCGACGAAACTTGCAGAAAAAAATAAGAGAAAAATCCTTTTTGTATTTTCTCTCTAAATAAAAATGAAGCAATAGACGGGGACCCTCCTTCAGCCGTAATGGTGGACAGAGGGTTGCCTGGGCCCTCTGAACGATGGGGTATTACTCCCACGTTTCGATAAGATGGGTGGCGAGAGGGAGCATCTCGAAGGCGCGACACAGTCTTAGGAGTGAAGGACTTGCGAACTTGCAGAGGGAGAGCTTGAAGGACTCGGGGGCGTTTTAGGGAGCTCCGGGGGCGCCGCGTTAGCCTTTGGTGGTCGACATAAACCGGAGGAACTCGCCACCCTTGCGGCTACTACCAGGTTTTCTAGGAAGGAGATCCAGCTGATCTATCGAGGCTTCAAGCAGGAGTGCCCATCCGGTTTGGTCGATGAGGACGCCTTCAAGCAGATCTTTTCACAATTCTTTCCACAGGGAGGTAATAAGGGAATAATGATGATGATGATGATTTTATTGGAATGAACGATGACATTGATAAATCGTTAAAACCGTTTCTTTCAGTGATCGTTAAATAACAATCATAAGAAATGGATAATAAATGTTTTATTGGTAATAGAAATTATTGGTAATAGAAATGATAAAAATAGAGAATGAAATTAGAAAATCTTGAATGATCGTAGAAATCAAGTTCTCTCTTTTCCTCTCTCTCTAGATATAAAATTCATATTTATATGATCATATAATTCTATATGATTTACAAAACTCTCTCTTAGTTTCTTAAATAGAAAATAATTATATTCTATCTTACTGACTTTTTGTTAATTATTATTATTTATTTTTCTAATTACACCATACATTGTAGATGCAAGCCAGTATGCTCATTATGTCTTCAACACTATGAAGAGGAAACCGTCGGGCAAGATTAGCTTTGAGGTAAGCTACATTATAGTTAAATATATCTTAATGAAAATTATAAAAAAGTTTTCATAATTCAAATTTAATTTTTTTTTAATATATATGTTTCTAAGTATATCATTAATTTGCTCTAGAAAATTTGAATTTCTAACTAAACTTTAAATTCTTTGCTTAGGAGTTCCTCTCCATATTGTCGAAGGTGTCGAGAGGATCGGTGGAGGAGAAGCTGCAATGGGTGTTTGGGTTATACGATTTGGATGGAGATGGATTGATAAGCAAGGAGGAGATGCTGGATGTTGTGGGTTCTATCTATGAGATGCTAGGTCGTTACACGCAACCGCAAATCGCCGAACCACACGTGGCTGCTCGCGAACATGTTGATCGAATCTTCCACGTGAGTAAAAATCTGTTAACTTTCTTAAATAATTGCAGGAAATATCTTAATTAAAACTGATCGACAAAAATTAGTTTTGCAAAATTTAATTTCTGATTTCAGACTCCAATAATTGCTTGGAAAAATGTTTATATATCTTTCTAGAGTTTTTATCACATAAATTATATATAATTATTTATTATATTAAATAAGTTTTTATAATTACAAAACTTTGTATATAATATATTAATAATGCATCTTTTTAGTTAATGGACGCGAATAAGGACGGCGTAGTGACTATCGAAGAGTTGGTGCAATGGTGCTCGAAGGACGAGCAATTGTTACGAAGTCTCGATACTCTGGACACCGTATTATGAGATCTTAAAGTTCTATCAAAAATTCCATTAACTTATTATTAATTGCGTTTTAAGCAATGACAACGAGGCACGTGAAGCATCTTGACTTTTTTATCAATTCATTTACTTCTTTCTCCACATATGAAGAAGATACGAAAATTGTGCCAATAATAAAGTAATTATATGTTTGAAAAATGATAAAATCGATTGAGAGTATTTAGAAATCTTATAAAGAAAGAAAGAAGTATGAGGAAGTCTAAATGAATTTGGTAATTTGCATCAAAATTTATGTAAATTTCGTCACAAATCGCAAAATTATGATTTACAGAGATAATATAAGGTGCAGTAACTCAAAATGCCGTTTGTAGTGAAAGAAAATCAAGTGCAGCGAGCCGAGATATCATTGCTCGAGACATATTCTTAAGGGAAAGACGCTGGAGAACTCTTCAGCGCGTGTCTTTGTAAATATGTATGTACCCCGTTTACCTACCCAGTCTTTCATGTACAACACTTCCGGTACGTCTTTCGGCGATCGAAGGGACCTGAAAGAACCGACGATTTAGTTTAGCATTGAAATTCGTTGAAGCTTTACAGTTGCAAGACTTTGAATCGTTGAAAAATTATACATAAAATTATCGAATTATTACATTTATGGAATTGCATTAAATTATTAATAAAACGTTGGTTCATCCAGGTGTTCAATTTCCTGCAAGGAGTTAATGAATTAAGCAATCGATACAAACTTTATCCGCAAGTACAGATTCATGACTTACAAAGTCGAATCAATTTCATATTTTGAGTTCTTATTCTAAACAAGATAAAACCCATGAAGAATGAATACATTTCACAGAATGTAGGAATTTCTTTTGATCTACTTGAAGTATTTTTAAAAATTATCTAGGTACATTCGCGTAGCGTTGCAAAGTATTTCAGCTTCAGCATCTTTAATAGTACGTATTAATCGATTGATTATTTGAGCAAGATTCTATTCTAACTTGTTAAGATTTCCAAAATTTAATCTTTCAATCTTAAAAAAATATATATATGTATATATACACAATACATATATATACATATATACATACATATATATAATATCATGTGAATGTCAAATTCACAAATTCTTTAATCATTGATTACGAAAATGATACTCTTGGACCAAGTGAAGGAAATTAATATTATCCTCCTAAAACCTGGTCGATACCTCGTGTGATTATCCTGTACCTTATTATACACGTACTACGTAATATTATTAATATTAATAAAAGAATTATCATTATTATATTAATATTAAGGCAACTTGTTGTCTGCCATGGGTATGGGACATGTAGTAGCAACGCAATAATACTTCTCGAACTTCTCGTGAAACTTTTTAAAACGTTTGATCTCTCGCGCCTTCGATGTTCTCTTAAATCTTTCAAATCTTAAACATTTCAATCGTAATTAGATCTTTATTTTTAATTTTCAAATTTCCACACGGAACCTGACGTTTCAATCTTTTAAGTTTTTTGACGTCTTTAGATCTCTAAATTTTTATTCTTAAATTTTAAAGAAAGAGATCTCCTTATAAAAATTTAATCAACTTTCATGGCAGATAAAGTATCGAAAATATTTACTACACTCGTTCCCAAATTGTTGAGATTTAAGATTTAACTCTCCTTACGAGAAGAACTATTACGCGTTATCAACTTTGTTAAAGACATTTTCGTGGATCTATTCTTGTTCGCATTGCGAATTTCTCAGCGTTACGAGCGCGAAATGCCTCTTTGAACACACACGTGTGTTTAGCGAAATTAGTTATGTAGTGTGTACATACGTAAATGTACTTTTGTTAAGACGCATGTACACTCGTGCATATTTACCAAAAATAAAAAAGTCTACCTTTGTACCTCGAACTATTGTATTGTTTCTCGTTGAAGTAAAATTTTCTTCCTTACTAGAGTCATAAACATAAACAAGAAAAAAAATGTGTACTCTTTTTTTTTTATTATAGAGTATTAAAAACATAATTTAACAATTATAAAGTATATATATAAAATTTTAAAATATTAAATATATAATAGTACTAAAACTATAATAAAAAAAAAAAAATATATATATATATATATATTTAGTAAATTTTTCGTACATTTTGTAAATATTTCTTGTGGCTGCGCAGTTTAAGATGTTTGAAAATGCCGCCTATAAGAGAAATGGCGGAAAATTTTTACCTCTCTATCGGCTTGCATATAATTTCACGTTGATGAGATGTGCCTACGTTCAAACGTTACTTGATGATGCACGATATTTTTATTAGGAACAATACATTTCTCTATTCGGTTCCCTTCCTGAGTTAGTACAAATATGGCGGACAAAGTTGTGTTCGTGGATCGATCGAGATTATCGCACTTGTGATTCTGACATTGTATTAGCAGTCGCACTTTCTCATCAGATGTTCGGAAGATATCAAAAACCGGCTAAGATGGCGACGAGCAGTAGTGTGTTAAAATACGTGGAATATAATTTTGATATGTTAAAATTATGAGTATATCTGAGTCCATCCGAAGAAGAAAGCGAAAATGGCGAGGATACGATGGTCCTTGACAAAGGTGCCGAAAGTTCTAAGGTAAATTTACTAAATTTCTAATTATCGTATTCTGCTATAAGCAAGTTATCGAACTTTTCTTGCATTAATTCATTAATAACGTGAATTTATTTTTCCACATTGCGGTTTCAATTAAAAAGTTCACTTAACGTTCCTTCATGCACTTCTATACATAAACTCAATAAATATTTTATTTAATTTATTTTAAGGGTTAGTTTGAAGAAGAGGTTATGGCGGTTCCAAGTCACCTGCAAGTCTTTATTCTATAACGATTTTTTGGACTGGGGTTATGCTTGTGATATATTGATGGAACCTATGTTCTGGTTCGTCGAGAATTTTACTGCCTGTTTGGGTCCTGTAAGATCTTTGATATTATTTAACATTATTTTCAGGTTTCTCATATAAATGTATATAACATGGAAATAATTCTAAAAAATATAAATTTGATACATAAAAGAGATAGAATTTGTATGTGAAAATTAAATTATTGTATATACTTAACATCATTATATCGTACAAGTAATATTCAACAAAATTCTTCAGAATATTTCATTTCATATAACACAAATATTGTGTCCACAATATATTTACTAAGTGCTACAGTCCATAGGCGCTTGTGGCAATAGTGATTCTGCTAACTGCAAGTGTAGTGTATATTGCATACTACGTTGGCCTGCCCTACTGGTGGAATCGAAGTCCCTTCATGACAGTGATTCTACTAATAATTGGAAATTGGTTACTGGTTAATATTTGTTTTCACTACTACATGGGCTTGGTGGTACCACCGGGTTATCCACCGCAAGGTGGCCTCATCTCAGAGGCTGTGAGCATCTGCAAAAAGTGCATTAAGCCAAAGCCACCCAGAACCCACCACTGTTCTGTCTGCAACAAGTGTGTTCTCAAGATGGACCATCATTGCCGTATCCTTATGTATCTTATGAATTCATTTAAATGTCTGATCGTCCTGTTGATTGTAACAGCACCGTGAAGTACTATTTTTGCATCAAAGTGCCATATTTGTCTTCCTTAATGAAAACATATAGCATGGCTAAACAATTGTGTTGGTCACTACAACCATCGATATTTCTTCCAGTTCATGGCTTTCGCCGTGTTCGGCCTTATATTCATTATGATTTTTGGTATAGAACTCGCTTATGAGGAGTTCTTCCCTGCACAAGAGCCAGAATTGGATGGTCATCCAGTGCGCCTTAATAATTCAGAAATAATTCCCGTAGTGAGTAACATCCTTAATTTGTGAATATCAACAGTTCCTCAGATTTCATTATATTTTCAAATTGATATTAATATACATTTAATGCCACAGACAGAGTCATTGGATCACTTAACTGAGGAGGAACGGGCAGAAATAGCAAGACAAGCAGCGGAGAATGAAGCCAAGGAATGGCGGCGAAAATTGATAATCTTCGCGGGTATGTTCAGTGTCACTACATCAGCAGGAGTTGGTGCCCTTACTTGGTGGCACGCTAGACTTATCACCCGGGGAGAAACTAGCATCGAGGCACGTATCAATACTACGGAATTGCAGAAATACAAAGCACAGGGCAAAGTCTATCAAAATCCTTACAACTTCGGACCGAGGGAGAACTGGAAACTGTTCTTGGGAGTAAAGAACAGGTAGCGAAAAAATTACCGTAATTAATGCTAAGATTTTTATGAATTTAACTATTGTCACACGTTAAGATCCTCACAGAACATTCTTCTTTTTTTTAACAAATTCGTATAATTAGAAAATTAATTTTTCTTTGAGTTGAGAACAAATCGCAGTTTATATTCAGCAGTAAATAATAACTACCACAAATTGTATTGAACATATATCGTATTAACCTTTTCTTTTTTTTTTTGACACTGCACAAAGTTAAAACTATAAAATATATTGAGTATTCTTCATGTCACTCGACACACTATCAAATGTATTAAATTTATATATATTCCATCATTTTTATGTTGCATTCGTTGTTGCAGGAGTTGGTGGTGGGTCCTGTTTCCATCATGGCATGGCCCGTGTAACGATGGACTCACGTGGCGAACCATTCACGATAGTAAAATATCCTGATTTCTGAGAATCAGAAGATCGACGAAGCGAACGTCAATCTTTCATTTTACGATTTACACCTTTTTGCGACCTTTCCGTTCCGATATTCTAGTCATAACTACAGACTGTTAAATTATACTGTCATGACAAATTAAAGTAGCATCATATACGATTAGCCATTCACCACTGATCAACCACTGATTAAAATAGTTCTCTTCACGGATAATAATTGTCAGCACAAATCGTGTCGATTGTTTTCTGAAATTACAGAATTATTCTAATATAATATATAAGTGTTACAAAATGGTGAACAGTAAATACATTATACATTGTTTCTCAATTAACAATCAATTTATCTAAGTCATTTGAATTACTGATTTAGTTATCAAGAAATTGTGAAAAAGTCTAATTTAGTCGAAATGAATAAAAGATGTTTTTTTGTACTTTTTGAAAAGCTAAACGAATCATGATCATTGCCCTTATGGCCAGACGATATTCTCAATCCAGGGTAGATAATGGGCAACTCTAGTGTAAACGCCAGGAGAGTTGATGATGGCACATCCCTGACCAAAGCTAGTGATACCAATCACTTGGAAAAGACTCTGATGCCTGATTTGCAAAGGTCCTCCAGAATCACCCTGACAAGAATCCTTGGTCCAACCGCCGAGAGGATCGCCTGCGCAGATCATGCTCGGTGTAACGCCATGCGGAACCTGTCTGGAATTATTATGCTGCATCGTGCATGCCACATTGTCTATAAAGTTCAGCTGAGCCTTCTGCAATTTGTCGGACTGATCTCCAACTGAAATTGTATCATTAAGTTAACATTATGATTTCGTTCTTTTTATTAACTCATTAAAAACCACAAAATGATATAAAAAGAAGTTTAATTTACTTTTATTGTAAAAGAGATCTCAAAGATGAAAAATTTAATGTTTGAAGATTAGATATTTTAGAAAACCGAATGCCAAAAATTAGATGTGTTGGTCATTCATGAATTTCTTTCAAATGTCAGAAAAGATATTCAATGTTT
This sequence comes from Odontomachus brunneus, assembly GCF_010583005.1. Lineage (NCBI taxonomy): Eukaryota > Metazoa > Arthropoda > Insecta > Hymenoptera > Formicidae > Odontomachus > Odontomachus brunneus. Next base: position 2,054,066 of record NW_022639497.1, read on the forward strand.
CTAACAGAAATAATATGAAATTATACTCCTATTTTTAGATGCTTAAATTTTCGGACTCTACGACTCTAAAGATTGATATTCTTCAGTTTTTTGCATGAAAGCTTCTTACTAAATTCAGTAGCACCCCAGCCAGTGACCAAAGCAGCCCTAGGCACATTGTCGTATCGCTGATAGAGACAAGCTGGTCGTATTAATTCACCAAATATGACAGCGCTTTTAAGTTCCACTAGAGCGATATCCGAGTACATCGCGGGTGGAGCAAACTTCGGATGTCGTATCATGGTCTTGATGGTAACTGTAATACCGGATTGTTGATCCTTTAATGAGTGAAAACCCAACCGAGCGTGCGATGGACCGCCACTGCAATAACGTTAATCGTTAAGAACAGCTTTTTTAATTATAAAAAAAAAGCTGCAGAAAAGAACTTCATAATCTCTGTATTGTGGATTTGTATATCTTTAACATTTAATATCCCCGAATCAATGTTATTAACTCCTCGAACTTTGTTATTAAAATCTAAAATATTTTGTACTAGTATAAAAAAACGCTAAAAATCAATTCTAAGGATTCTGAGCTACGAGGCTTTATCTGTTTCATTATTGCAGTCATTAATGGGCAGAAAAAAACAAAGAACAGCTTCCGCCGGAACTTTTATACAGCTTAAGGCAAAGGAAAAAAATAACATAGATATACTTTGGCCCATAAGTGCAATGCGCAGCGGAAAGTACCCAGCTATGTGAGATCAACGTGCCACCGCACATCAAAGTGAAGTCGCCGCTAGAACTACGTCTACCAAGGGCGACCATGTGTGGAAATTCACCAATTGTGGCCTCGGTGCCGCCGACTACAGTAATGTGATATACATTTCCATCATTATTTTTTACGTCGGATGACGTGCCAACTAAAGGTGTTACATTAGTTGTGCCCGCAATTTCTCTCATGTATTCTTCGCATTCTGAAATCAATATTACAAGCTTCGTTATTCATATCGGATTTAACAGTGAGATTTCTGAACTCTCGAATGCTCCAGTGCCTTGAATTTTTACTTCTAGATCATCGTGCCTTCTTTTTAGTTCTTTTTTTCTAATTTCCAGATTTGTAATCTTAGAATTGATCCAATCATATTCTACTTACTGAGTTTTGATCTTGTTTTTGTCGAGCCAAATTTGTTTGATGTTGTTAAATCCAGCAATGACGGCGTGGTTGGAGGTCTAATTTCTTCAGAAAAGGGTCTTTGATATGTAGGCTCTGGTCTGGTAGATGTTGATATATAGTAAGGCGGTGGTCTATAAGTTGCAAAGTGTGCTGGCGGAAAAGGCCCTGAAGTATTAGAAGGTATTGTATCAATCTTTGAACCAGATCCAAAGTTTAAAAAGGGATTGCTATTGCTGAATGTTATAGCATATGAAGACTGGTTCTTTGTCGACAGAAAAATATTTGGTACTACTCCTGATTGGCTTTCGCTCTTGTTGCCATAGAACTGCGATAAAAAAGGATTGCCTTCTACACTGGGAAACGTAACGGGTGGTTGAAGGAAGGGATTGTACGCAATGCCTGCACTGAGTCTGGTAGTATTTTTCTTTGTAGAACTGTGGTTACCTGGAAAATATAAAAGGTGAATTATGCACAGATATGGATATATCTATATAACTCTTTTATGTTGTACAATTCTCTAAAACTTTCCAACATAAACACTTCAAAATCGAGAGCAATTAAAGATTTACAAAACTAAGAATTTAAAATTAATATTAAATTTTCCTCAGGATTTCAAGATTTTTAGACAGCATAACTATCTCTGTCTACGAAAAACTCGCACTCTGAGCATTTGATACCGACACCAACGAGCGCAAACAACCGTCACTACCGTTGCAATAAGGATAACGCAAAACACTGGTTAGTTACAAGAGAAATTGTGATCCACTGCTAAGGAGAATATAATAATACACGAAACGATCTTCGACAAAAATCCACCTGTATTTTTACCGCCGCTGGAGCAAAGGAAGAGGGTGCTGACGATTAGAAGAACGATAACGAGCAGACGAGAATCCATTGTGAACGATGGTTCGGTGGCACCAGCATTTATGAGGAACGTATCAAATATGTACGAGGATATCGTATGTTTGAACGAATGAGAAAAAGAAAAGAAGGAAATAAACGACGAGATATTCACTAGGGATAAGCGTCAAAAATGCATACTGCTGGTCTTCGATTGGTAGCTGATTGCTCAATAGGGAATCTCCGGTTCTGACGTAGTTGATTCAAGAGGATAAACCAGTTTACTCTGCAAAAATCGGCGAGATAAAAAGATGTTAAAAGCAGGAAAAATACAGACAAATCCGGTATTATCTGTAGATAATTATATAGATATTAATATATTAATAGTAATAATAGAAACGACATATTCTTGAGATAAAAAATGAAAATCAATAAACAATGCAGAAGTAAAAATAAAAGAAATTGAAGTCGCTTAATAACTAAAGCAACAATACATACATTATTGACAATGAGTCGAAAGTGAATTACAATTAGTGCTAAAAAATCATGATAGTAGTGAATTTCAGCGGTAGTACAGGAAATTTCTTGTTTTCAAACAATTCCGCAAAAAATAGAAAATATCGCGAAAATTTGTAATTTTCATGAGTATATTCAGTGTCACTATGTCAATAGAAGTTGGTGCTCTTACTTGATGGCACGCGACACTTATCACCCAGAGAGAAACTATCATCAAAATACTACGGTATCAATACTACGGAATTGCAGAATTTTGAGTTGAGAGCAAATCGCAGTTCATATTCAGCAGTAAATAATAACTACTACAAATTGTGTTAAACATATATCGTATTAATCTTTTTCTTTTTTTTTTGACACTGCACAAAGTTAAAATATATTGAGTATTCTTCATGTCACTCGTCTCACTATCAAATGTATTAAATTTATATACATTTCATCACTTTTTTATTACATTCGTTGTTGCAAGAGTTGGTAGTGGGTCTTGTTTCTATTAAGGCATGGCCCGTGTAACGATGGACTCACATGGCAAACCATTCACGATAGTAAAATATCCTAGTTTCTGAGACTCAGAAAATCGACGAAGTGAATGTCAATCTTTCATTTTACGATTTACATCTTTTTGCGACCTTTCCGTTCCGATATTCTAGTCATAACTACAGATTGTTAAATTATACTATCATGACAAATTAAAGTAGCATCATATACGATTAGCCATTCACCACTGATCAACCACTGATTAAAATAGTTCTCTTCACGGATAATAATTGTCAGCACAAATCGTATCGACCGTTTTCTGAAACTGCAAAATTATTCTCATATAATATATAAATATTACAAAATGGTGAACATAGTAAACACATCATACATTGTCTCTCAATCAACAATCAATTTATCTAAGTTATTTGAATTACTGATCTAGTTATCAAGAAATTGTGAAGTCTAATTTAGTTGAAACGAATAAAAGATATTTTTTTGCACCTTTTGAAAAGCTAACGAATCATGATCATTGCTCTTATGGCCAGACGATATTCTCAATCCAAGGTAGATAATGGGCAACTCTAGTGTAAACACCAGGAGAGTTGATGATGGCGCATCCCTGACCAAAGCTAGTGATACCAATCACTTGGAAAAGACACTGATGCTTGATTTGCAAAGGTCCTCCAGAATCACCCTGGCAAGAATCCTTAGTCCAACCGCCGAAAGGATCGCCTGCGCAGATCATGTTCGGTGTAACGCCACGCGGAACCTCTCTGGAATTGTTATGCTGCATCGTACATGCCACATTGTCTATAAAATTCAGCTGAGCCTTCCGCAATTTGTCGGATTGATCTCCAACTGAAATTGTATCGTTAAGTTAACATTATGATTTCCTTCTTTTTATTAACTCATTAAAAACCACAGAATGATATAAAAAGAAGTTTAATTTACTTTTATTGTAAAAGATATCTCAAAGATAAAAATTTAATGTTTGAAGATTAGATATTTTAGAAAAACGAATGCCAAAAATTAGACGTATTGATCATTCATAAATTTCTTTCAAATGTCAGAAAAGATATTCAACGTTTCTAACAGAAATAACATGAAATTTTTAGATGCTTAAATTTTCGGACTCTACGACTCTGAAGATTGATATTCTTCAGTTTCTTGCATGAAAGCTTCTTACTAAATTCAGTAGCACCCCAGCCAGTGACCAAAGCAGCCCTAGGCACATTATCGTATTGTTGATAGAGACAAGCTGGTCGTATTAATTTGCCAAATATGACAGCGTTTTTAAGTTCCATTAGAGCGATATCCGAGTACAGCGCTGGTGGAGCAAAGTTCGGATGTCGTATCATGGTTTTGATGGTAACTGTGATACCGGATTGTTGATCCTTTAATGAGTGAAAACCCAACCGAGCGTGAGACGGACCGCCACTGCAATAATGTTAATCGTTAAGAACAGCTTCTTTAATTATAAAAAAGAAACTGCAGAAAAGAACTTAATAATCTCTGTATTGTGGATTTTTATATCTTTAACATTTAATATCCTCGAATCAATAAATTTTTTCATTAAAATCTAGAATATTTTGTACTAGTATTAAAAAACGCTAAAAAATCAATTCTAAGGATTCTGATCTATGAGGCTTTATCTGTTTCATTATTGCAGTCATTAATGGGCAGAAAAAAACAAAGAACAACTTTCGCCGGAATTTTTATACAGCTTAAGGCAAAGGAAAAAAATTACAAAGATGTACTTTGGCCCATAAGTACAATGCGCAGCGGAAAGTACCCAGCTATGTGAGATCAACGTGCCACCGCACATCAAAATAAATTCGCCGCTAGAACTACGTCTACCAAGAGCGACCATGTGTGGAAATTCACCAGTTGTAGCCTCGGTGCCGCCGACTACAAGGTGATATACAGTCCCACAATCATTTTGCACCTCTATCACGTCGGACGATGTGCCAACTAAAGGTGCTACATTAGTTGTGCCTGCAATTTCTCTCATGTATTCTTCGCATTCTGAAATCAATATTACAAGCTTCGTCATTCATATTGGATTTAACAGTGAAATTTCTGAATTCTCGAATGCTCGAGTGCCTTGAATTTTTACTTCTAGATCATCGTGCCTTCTTTTTAGTTTTTTTTTCTAATTTCCAGATTTGTAATCTTAGAATTGATCCAATCGTATTCCACTTACTGAGTTCTGATCTTGTTTTTGTCGAGTCAAATTTGTTGGATGTTGTTAAATCCAGCAATGACGGTGTGGTTGGAGGTCGAATTTCTTCAAAAAAAGGTCTTTGAAATGTAGGCTCAGGTCTGGTAGATGTTGATATATAGTAAAGCGGTGGTCTATAAGGTGCAAAGTATGCTGGCGGAAAAGGCCCTGAAGCATTAGAAGGTATTGTATCAATCTTTGAACCAAATCCAAAGTTTAAAAAGGGATTGCTATTGCTAAATGTTATAGCATATGAAGACTGGTTCTTTGTCGACAGAAAAATATTTGGTACTACTCCTGATTGGTTTTCGCTCTTGTTGCCATAAAACTGCGATAAAAAAGGATTGTCTTCTACACTTGGAAGCGTAACGGGTGGTTGAAGGAAGGGATTGTACGCAATGCCTGCACTGAGTCTGGTAGTATTTTTCTTTGTAGAACCGCGGTTACCTGGAAAATATAAAAGGTAAATTATGCACAGATATGGATATATCTATATAACTCTTTTATGTTGTACAATTCTCTAAGACTTTCTAACATAAACACTTCAAAATCGAAAGCAATTAAAGATTTACAAAACTAAGAATTTAAAATTAATATAAAATTTTCCGGATTTCAAGATTTTTATGACAGCATAACTATCTCTGTCTACGAAAAACTCGCACTCTGAGAATTTCATAACGACACCAACGAGCGCAAACAACCGTCACTACCGTTGCAATAAGGATAACGCAAAACACTAGTTAGTCACAAGAGAAATTGTGATCCACTGCTACGGAGAATATAATAATGCACGAAACGATCTTCGACAAAAATCCACCTGCATTTTTACCGCCGCTGGAGCAAACGAAGAGGGTGCTGACGATTAGAAGAACGATAACGAGCAGACAAGAATCCATTGTGAACGATGGTTCGGTGACACCAGCGTTTATGAGAAACGTATCAAATATGCACGAGGATATCGAGTATTAAATCATTCGATGGAAATAAACGGCAATTATGCAATAAAACACATCGCACGAGGCGTCCATCGTCTTTTCCTCCTAATTCTATTGACGCAATATGTTAAGGAAATGATGAAGAAGTAGGAAGAGACGAGGAGAAGAGGTGCATACGAAGAAGTTCAAGGTAACGGGCGGTCCTAACTCAGACTTGCGATTCTCTCGTTTGTTGAAAATATTTTACTGTTCAGCAAAATTCAGTTGTAAATAATAAAGCGAGTTACTGTTAATCTGCTGACAATAAGATGTAATTATATTATTAGTTTTTTCCACACTTCTATTGAGACTGATAATTACGTACTAACTATTAATTTCAATGGATGATTTGTAGTTGGCAAAACAGATAATTGTTAATTGGTTTTGTAACACATGATAATATTAAAAGTCTCGAGCAATAAATATGTTTCATTAATTAAAGTAAAAATGCTATTATAGCTTTATAAACACTACAATGTCGGTAATGTATTTTGTAATATATTTCACGATTGATTCATTGTGATATTATTAAGTACTCGTGCACAATTATTTAATTATTCAATTACTTCGATTACAAACATCAATTATTAGCTAGTTAACGTAGTTTCAACACCAAAGTCAACGTTGATGAATTAGGTTCTTTAAACGCCGCCTCCCTTCTACAATACTCATGTTTGAACGAATGAGAAAAAAAAAAGATTGTAATATGCGACGAGATATTCGCCAGGGATAAGCGTCAGAAATGTATACTGCTGATCTCCGATTGATAGCTGACAGCTCAGTAGGGAATCTGCGATTCTGATGTAGTTAATTCAAGCAGATAAACCAGTCTACTTCGCAAAAATCAACAAGATAAGAAGATGCTAAATAGTAGGAAAAAGATAGACTAATTCGGTATTACTTATTAATAGAAATAATAGAAATGACATGTTCTCGAGGTAGAAAATGAAAATCAATAAACAATGCAGAAGTAAAAATGAAAAAATTGAAGTCGCTTAATAACTAAAACAACAATACGCACATTATCGACAATGAGTCGCAAGTGAATTACAATTACCTAAAAAATCATGATAGTATTGAATTTCAGTGGTAGTACAGGAAATTTCTTGTTTTCAAGCGATTTCTCAATAAATAGAAGATATCGCGAAAATTGGTAATCTTCGCGAGTAAGTTCAGTGTCATTATATCAATAGAAGTTGGTGTTCTTACTTGATGACACGCGACACTTATCACCCAGAGAGAAACTATCACCAAGATACGTAATATACGTAAGATACGTCAATACTACGGAATTGCAGAAATACAAAGCACAGGGCAAAGTTTATCAAAATTCTTACAACTTCAGACCGAGGAAGAATTGGAAACTGTTCTTGAAAGTAAAGAACAGGTCGCGAAAAAATTACTATATTTAATGCTAAGGTTTTTATGAATTTTACTATTGTTATACGTTAAGATTCTTACAGAACATTCTTCTTTTTTTAACAAATTCGTACAATTAGAAAATTAATTTTTTTTTTACGTTAATAGGGAATCGCAGTTTATATTCAGCAATAAATAATAACTACCACAAATTGTGTTGAACATATATCATATTAATTTTTTTCTTTTTTTGACACTGCACAAAGTTAAAACTATAAAATATATTGAGTATTCTTCATGTCACTCGTCTCACTATCAAATGTATTAAATTTATATACATTCCACCATTTTTATATTGCATTCGTTGTTGCAGGAGTTGGTGGTGAGTCCTATTTCCATCAAGGAATGGCCGTGTAACGATGGACTCACGTAGCGAAACATTCACGATAGCAAAATATCCTGATTTCTGAAGCTCAGAAGATCGACGAAGCGAACGTCAATCTTTCATTTTACGATTTACACCTTTTTACGACCTTTCCGTTTCCATATTAGTCATAACTGCAAACTGTTGAATTATACTGTCATGACCAATTAAAGTAGCACCATATACGATCAGCCACTCACAACCACTTATTAAAATAGTTATCTTCACAGATAATAATTGTCAGCACAAATCGCGTCGACCGTTTTCTGAAATTGCAAAATTAGTCTCATATAATATATCAATGTCATGTTATAAAATGATGAACACAGTAAACACATCATACATTTGTTTCTCAATCGACGATCAATTTGTCTAAGTCAGAGCTCGGAATTAGTTGTCCATTTCGGTCGATTCTCAGGAGCTACGCCTTCTATTTTCCTTTTGCCGCGAACGGACCACGCAAGTGACGGTCGCGACCAGTCGCGGCTTCAAGCTTGGAGTCGCAACCGTCATTTGCGTGACCCGCTCGCGACAAGAAGAAGATAGAAGGCGTAGCTCTTGAGAATCGGCCAAAATGAGCAACTAATTCCGAGCTCTGGTCTAAGTCGCTTGAATTACTGATTTAGTTATCGAGAAATTGAAGTCTAATTTAGTCAAAACGAATAAAAGATGTTTTTTTGTACCTTTTGAAAAGCTAAACGAATCATGATCATTGCCCTTATGGCCAGACGATATTCTCAATCCAGGGTAGATAATGGGAAACTCTAGTGTAAACGCCAGGAGAGTTGATGATGGAGCATCCCTGACCAAAGCTAGTGATACCGATCACTTGGAAAAGACACTGATATCTGATTTGCAAAGGTCCTCCAGAATCACCTTGGCAAGAATCCTTGGTCCAACCGCCGAAAGGATCGCCTGCGCAGATCATGCTCGGCGTAATGCCATGCGGAACCTCTCTGGAATTATTATGCTGCATCGTGCACGCCAGATTGTCTATAAAGTTCAGCTTAGCCTTCCGCAATTTGTCGGACTGATCTCCAACTGAAATTGATTTATTAAGTTAACATTATTATTTCGTTCTTTTTATTAACACATTAAAAACCACAAAATAATATAAAAAGAAGTTTAAAATTTCTTTTTATTGTAAAAGATACCTCGAAGATGAAAAATGTAATATTCAAAGATATTTTAGAAAACCGAATGCCAAAAATTAGACGTGTTAGTCATTCATGAATTTCTTTCAAATGTCAGAAAAGATATTCAATGTTTCTAAATATTTCAGAAATAATATGAAATTTTCCTCCTATTATTAAATTTTCTACGACATTAAAGATTGATATTCTTCAGTTTCTTGCACGAAAGCTTCTTACTAATTTCAGTAGCACCCCAGCCAGTGACGCAAGCAGCCCTAGGGACATCATATTGCTGATAGAGGCAAGCTGGTCGTATTAATTCGCCAAATATGACAGCGTTTTTAAGTTCCATTAAAGCGATATCAGAGTACATCGCGGGTGGAGTAAACTTCGGATGTCGTATTATGGTCTTGATGGCAACTGTGATACCAGATTGCTGGTCTTCTAATGAGAGAAAACCCAACCGAGCGTGAGACAGACCGCCACTGCAATAACGTGAATCGTTAAGAACAACTTCTTTAATTATAAAAAATAGACTGCAGAAAAGAACTTCATAATCTCTGTATTGTGGATTTCTATATCTTTAACATTTAATATATTCGAATCAATAAATTTTTTTATTAAAATCTAAAATATTTTGTACTAGTATGAAAGAAACACTAAAAAAGTCAATCTAAGGACTGTGATCTTCGAGGCTTTATCTGATTCATTGTTGAAGTCATTAATGGACAGAAAAAAAAAACGAAGAACAGCTTCTGCCGAAATTTTTATGCAGCTTAAGGCAAAGAAAAAGATAACAAAGATATACTTTGGCCCATAAGTGCAATGCGCAGCGGAAAGTACCCAGCTATGTGAGATCAACGTGCCACCGCATATCAAAGTGAATTCGCCACTAGAACTACGTCTACCAAGGGCGACCATGTGTGGAAATTCGCCAATTGATGCCTCGGTGCCACCACCAACAATTATAAGATGATGTACAGTTCCACACTCATTTTCCACTTCTATCACATTGGACGATGTGTCGACTAAAGATGCGACAGTGGTTGTGCCCGCAATTTCTCTCATGTATTCTTCGCATTCTGAAATCAACATTACAAGCCTCATCATTCATATCGGATTTAACAGTGAGATTTCTGAACTCTCGAATGCTTGAGTGCTTTGAATTTTGACTTCTAGATCATCGTGTTTATACTTTTTTTTTGAGTTCTTTTTTCTAATTTCCAAATTTGTAATCTTAGAATTGATCCAATCGTATTCCACTTACTGAGTTCTGATCTTGTTTTCGTCAAGCCAAATTTGTTGGATGTTGTTAAATCCAGCAATGACGGCGTGGTTGGAGGTCTAAAAGGTCTTTGAAACGTAGAAGTCTCAAGTCTAGTAGATGTTGGTATATAGCAAGGCGGCGGTCTATAAGGTGCAAAGCGTACTTGCGGAGAAAGCCCTGAAGCGTTAAAAGGTATTGTATCAATCTTTGAACCAGATCCAAAGTTTAAAAAGGGATTGCCATTGCTGAATATTGTAACATATTAAGACTGGTTCTTTGTCGGCAGAAAAATATTCGGTACTACTCCTGATTAACTTTCGCTCTTGTTGCCATAGAACTGCGATAAGAAGGGGTTGCCTTCTACACTGGGAAGCATAACGGGTAGTTGAAGAAAGGGATTGTACGTAATGCCTGCACTGAGTCTGGTAGTATTTTTCTTTGTAGAACCGCGGTTACCTGGAAAATATGGAAGATAAATTATGCACAGATATAGATATATCTATACAACTCTTTTATGTTGCACAACTCTTAAGACTTTCCAACATAAGCACTTTAAAATCGAGAGCAATTAAAGATTTACAAAACTAAGAATTTAAAATTAATATAAAGCTTTCCTCAGGATTTCAAGATTTTTGTGACAGCCTAAGTATCGCTGTCTATGAAAAACTCGCACTCTAAGGATTTGATAACAACACCAATAAACGCAAACAACCGTCACTACTATCGCAGCAACAATAACGCAAAACACTGATTCGTCACAAAAGAAATTGCGATCCACTGCTAAGAAGAATATAATAATACACGAAACAATCTTCGACAAAAATCCACCTGCATTTGTACTGCCGCTAGAGCAGACGAAGGGAGTGCTGACGATCAGAAGAACGATAACGATTAGACGAAAATCCATTGAATGGCTCGGTGGCACCAGCGTTTATAAGAAACGTATCAAATATGCACGAGGATATCGAGTATTAAGGCATTCGGTGGAGATAAACGGTAATTATGCGATAAAACATTATCGCGCGAGGCGTCTATTGGTCTTTGCTCCTCATTCTATTCAAGCAGTATGCATGAAATGAGGAAAATGAAGAAGTAGGAAAAGATGAGGAGAAGAGAAGCGCGCGGAGAAATTCAAGGTAATAGGGCGGTCCTAACTATACTCGAATTGCGATTCTCTCCTTTATTGAAGATATTTTACTGTTCAGCAAAATTCAGTTGTAAATAATAAAGCGAGTTGCTGTTAATCTGTTGACAATAAGATGTAATTATATTATTACAGTTTTTTCCACACTTCTATTGAGACTGATAATTACGTACTAACTACTAATTTCAATGATTTGTAGTTGGCAAAACAGATAATTGTTAATTGGTTTTGTAACACATAATAATATTAAAGGTCTCGAGCAATAAAAATGTTTCATTAATTAAAGTAAATGCTATTATAACTTTATGAACACTACAATGTCGATAATGTATTTTGTAATATATTTCACGATTGATTCATTTTGATATTATTAAGTACTCGTGCACAATTATTTAATTATTCAATCACTTCGATTATAAACGTCGATTATTAGCTAGTTAACGTTGTTTCAACACTAAAGTCACGTTGATGAATTAGGTTCATTAAACGCCGCCTCTCTTCTGCAATACTCATGTTTGAATGAATGAGAAAAAGAAAAGATTGAAATATGCGACGAGATATTCGCCAGGGATAAGCGTCAAAAACGTATACTGCTGATCTCCGATTGGTAGCTGACAGCTCAGTAGGGAATTTGCGATTCTGATGTAGTTGATTCAAGCAGATAAATCAGTCTACTTCGCAAAAATCGACAAGATAAGAAGATGCTAAATAGTAGGAAAAAGATAGACTAATTCGGTATTACTTATTAATAGAAATAATAGAAATGACATGTTCTCGAAGTAGAAAATGAAAATCAATAAACAATGCAGAAGTAAAAATGAAAAAATTGAAGTCGCTTAATAACTAAATTAACAATACGCAATATCGACATGAGTCGAAAGTGAATTACAATTAGTAATAAAAAATCGTGATAGTAGTGAATTTCAGTGATAGTACAGGAAATTTCTTGTTTTCAAGCGACTTCGCAATAAATAGAAGATATCCCGTTTTACAAACATATATTAACAAACTTGTATTGCGTTAGCATATTTACATGGAATCTTTGTGGAATAGCACACATAGGTTGGCTTGGTTAATTCCAGTCTCATAAGCTCCGTGTACTGTCGAGAAGTAATGATCGTGCGTGGCCTCGCCGGCTAACAGTAGGACCGGAATCTGTTACATTTACAAATAGAAGAAAGCAAATATTTCAATATGTCATAGAAAATTGATTTTTGTTTATAATGTTGCTTTATTTTGACTTTATAGCGAAATTATAACGAGAGCTTAAAACACCCGCAGTCATAGAATATTGATAATTCAGAATGCTTTGAACGCGCGACTGTGAAACTCTAGGATAAAATACAAAAATTCAGTTTTTTGGAGTTATGCAGTAATCTTACCTGATCTAAAGGATCGGTCTTTACTTTCGCCCAGACCGGCTCGGACAACGTAGTCGTTGAGACACCTGCGGTTTCACAGCTTGTCGTGATGTTACAATAACCTCCTCTAATGTACTCATTAGTAAACCATTTACTCGTGAAACAATCTGCTGGTAAAGGAATTGGACGATTCATATATCGCGACAACAACGTCGTGACGATTGATTTGACTGTCTCTTCGGGGATTTGCTCAATGGCACGTGCTCCTTCCCCTGAGATCCACCCTACTAATATATTTTTATGACTATGTAGAACGTCGAATCCTGTGATATACGTGGTCCACTTTGGCAATGGTTCGAACTCAGGTCGATCGTGGTTTGGTAATATTTGGAAACCAGTCACGGTAGGATACCACCAAGGTGCATCGTAGCGCAGGATGATTTTATTAACTACCCCGAAACCGAGATTTTCGATGGCACGACTCAGAGAGCGCGGTAACGGTGGATCAAACATCTCCTCGTGGACATGTTTCAGAACACCAAGCGAGCAGGTGACAATGACGGCGTCAGCCAAAATTCGCTTCCCTTGGCAGGTTTCTAAGAGGATCGCTGAATCGCTCCGAGACTCGATGGAATCACGCCAGCGAATAGATTTCACAGGGCAGTTCAATCGCAACTTTTCCGAGCTTATATCCTCCATCAGATTATTCAATATTGATATGTAACCTTCTTTGAACATCTGATATCTGTCACTTCCGGAGGTCTATGGAGGATCGTTATTATCATCATTACTAATGTTGCTTTTATAATTAATTTTTATTTATATTAATTATGCTTAATATTTCGTTCATTATTAATGATTCATTAAGCTTACCTCATACTTTCCCCACATCTTCACAGACAAATCGTACATGGAATCGCAGCTGTTGTCCACTTGGAGATATCGCATTTTAAAATCGAAGATTTCCTCTTTCATCTTTCTGATTTGTGGAGGATCGTTGCATTCGAATAAATACTGGTCGAAATTTTTTCTTAGGTAGGAGCCGACACTCTCACCCTTCGATATATAATCATTGGCATCTTTGGCTTGGTAAAATTGTTCGCCGCTATGTAGAGTATCATATATGTTATCGTTGACTTCGCACGCCAAGATTGTACCCGCCGAAATTGCGCATCCATTATCACGTAAATATAATCCTTCGCCGTCTGTGCCATGAAAGTCTGACAATAAATTCTTTTCGTAGCAATAATCTGCCAGGTTGCCTTTATCACCGTGTAAGTATTGCGCCCCGAATTCTATCCAGCCGTTCTTCAACGGAACAGAGTGAATTCTGCCTCCGATTCTATCTTGAGCTGCGAAATACACGAAGATAATTCGATAAATTTTATTTGACAGTTATTAGCTGAATAGAATTATGTAAGAGGAGATATGAATAGAACTATGGAATAGACAGTTATTAGCTGAATAGAACTATGGAAAAGGATATACTGTGTCTACTGTTAAAATTTAAAACCGATTTAAACAGCTTCACATAGACAACACAAAAGCTTCACATTATTATGTAAATATAGATAAATGATAGGAGCAATGTTACAGAACGATGACGATTTAATAAATTCTTGATAAATATTTTACAAATATACCTTCAAAAATGATAAAATCGTATCCTGCTTTCTGTAGTGTTGCAGCTGCTGCGATCCCCGCAATTCCTGCGCCTACTATCACGATTTTCGTCCTCTCATCATATGTTTCCATCGGCTCATCCATCGTTTCGTCGTTTAAACGCATCTTCTTGTTTATGTTTTGAACCAGTAGATCTAAGCAACCGCGCTTTCTATATCAATTAATTAATTTATGAAATATTAGACGATATTCTTTCCATGTGATTAGTAATTAATATGTAATTAATTCATATTTATCTGTAAAACTGTGCAGTTACATGTCCTACGACATGTGAATCTTAACTGTTCTAGTTATATAAGTCGAATTTCAATTAAGGTCACATGTTTATTTTGTTTAACACGTTCGAGATGAAGCCGATGTTGATATACTTTCCGTTCAGCCGGCGGAGAGCGCTCAGCAAATACAGAGTTTGGCCATACAGAGTCGGTCCCTAGCCGGAACCGACGCCGGCTAAATGGAAAGTTTAGTGTCGGTCCCTGGAGACTGACTGTCTCGAACGTCGACAAAACGAATTAACCGTCGACAAAACGAATTAACAAGTCGCAAATCATCGATACATTGAGGTATCATTTACATTCCTTTCTTATTCCAAAGTGATCTCAATATCGCAATGTAGTCGATTATATTTGTCTTGTTTTGAACATATGTGTAGCAAAGCCTCTTTGCTTGTGTGGAAATCCAAATATTTACAATTCTTCGAAAATTACCCACCTTTATCGTTAATTTCATATTTTTACCTTTTATTATCGTTTTTACCATTATTATTGAACCTTACAAACTTTATGCAAAAATGTTTTTAATACAAAAGAAAACATAAAAGAGTAGCATAATATTATTGAAAGTATTGACGACGAATCTGATTTGAATTCTGCAAATAATGTATTTGATGAAGATAACAATAACAATTGTGATAATAGTATCTATAATAATCTTGATATGATATGGTATAGTAATAATAATCTTGTGATACGGTAACGATAGTTCAAGATATGAAAATGAGCTGTTCTGAATGAAATTGACAAGACACAAATGTAAAAGATAAAATAATAGAAATAAATCCACTGTTTGGTACAATTTGCATGTGTCAAGAAATAAGGATAATACGTTACAAAAGATAATTTCTTCGATCGAGAGGATCACATATTGTTGAATCTAAAATGTATCCGCACGTTGTACAGAGCCTACAGTTTTCTCCAGTCTTTTATATATATATATATATATATATCGACGAATTGCTCGTAAAAATCCAAGGTTAAAGTGAAGAC
Organism: Odontomachus brunneus; assembly: GCF_010583005.1. Lineage (NCBI taxonomy): Eukaryota > Metazoa > Arthropoda > Insecta > Hymenoptera > Formicidae > Odontomachus > Odontomachus brunneus. The sequence goes on from NW_022639497.1 coordinate 2,069,885, forward strand.
ATCGTTTCCTTGGTAAAACTGAAGAAATGTATCTTTACAGACACACCATCTTTTTTTAAGATAAAATGATGTTTACAGATTGCAGAGAAATTTCTCATTGATGTACTGTATTGTTCATTTGAAGATAATACGCCTGCAAAGGGTTAACAATAATAAACATTCTACTATACACAACATATTTAACTATCATCTACATTGTTTATTTTGTTATATATTCTCGCTATAATATTGATGAATAATCACAAGTACTAGTATCATCTTTTTTGTTTTTATATAACAAGAAGTTATTTTTAATTATATGCGTTATATATTTGTACAATTATATATTATAATTTTTTAAGTAAATTTCCTTCTCTATAAAGATTTTTTTATCATCTTACAAATAAATCCGATGGTCGTCCATGCTTTTAAGATACCTGTTGTAGATATCGTAAGTTGCAAGCATATTTTATAGTTTACCATAATCCGTTCATTAAGCGGGATGTGTAGTTAGAGATGTGAGTTTACTCGCCTGAGAAAGAGCATGCACAATCAATACAAATATAATTGCAAAATCATATCTGCAAGATATGATTTGATACCAGATACAAAAAAATTTGAAAACAACAACAATGCAAAGAGAAACCTTTCACTTTACATGTGAGCTTCATGCAAAATTAAATATCTATGATAGAGATATACTAACAAGCATAATATAACACACGGTTATACAATATTTAAAAAAAAAAATTAATTTACAACACGTTATGTCTTTTGTAAATTAGAAGTTCAATACTTCAATCCATTCTCCACTTAATTTCAAGTCAAAAGTGTAAAGCGCTTACAGAAACGCATAACAGAAAATGGCATTCTTGCACACGGTAAAAGAGAAAAAAGGAAGAAGAGAAATAAAGAGAAAGATCTCAACAGGTCTCTTTTAAATAGTTAATTTCACAAAATTTTTAAATTCAAATCCAAATTTTGTAAAATAAATACTGACGATCATTCTATCAAATATTGTCATATCATGTTTTTGCACTGTTAATATTGCTGTGTTATGTGTAATCTTACCTCTGATTAAAATCCAATAAACGATCTGCTTCGCGGAAACCAGTTTCCACAGCGCCGTGCACAGTGGAATAATAATGATCGTGTGTGGCTTCTCCGGCGAAGAGAATTACCTAATATAATAATTATATATATTGTTCAACGCCAAGAGTTTCTTAAAATAGGATTTAATAGTCACGTAAAAAAAAGAATATATGAATAAGATAAAAGTGAAGGAAAAAACCAGTATTTTCGTATTAAAATCGTATGTTATCGATAATATCGTCGATATTATAATTATTGTAATGATGAATTTGTTTTAGAATATTCTTAGTTAATTTTGTTTGATCGGACAGTCGAGAAAAATGAGAAAATTTTGAAAAAAAATTATGTAAACGTTATTATTTAAGAAATGTTGTGTTATTTTCATAATCATTACTAACGGGCTTTCCTTTTATTACGATTGGTTCAGCCAAATCCTTCGGTGTTACATTCAGGTCTTCAGTGTTCATGCTTTGGAAGGTATAAGAGCCTTGGAAATGTTCATCTGTGAACCATTTGGACCTAAGAATTGAAACAAAAAAACAAAGAAAAGTATTAATATTTTCTCTCGAGAATAATTAACTCTGAGGGAAAATTACCTCAATATTTTTGTCGGTTGTATGACGTCATAATATTTTCCGATCGATTCTTGCAATAATCGATACAATCCGTCAGACACGACAGAGTCCGATAAGGTTTCCATATGTCTAGCGTATTTTCCAACTATCCAAGCACACAAAACACGCGGCTGATAATCAACAGTGTAAAACGAGAACACGTCACAGAGCCACTGGTATTCCTGAAATAGAGAATTGATGAAATTAACGCAACAACGATATATGACGGTGAAAACGAAAGACATTAGTCTGATCGCATTTGAATCTACATACTTCGCCATATTTTTGCACGAACAACTTCTTATTCTCCTCAAGACAGATAAGATTGATGGCGATGGTATCTTCTGACCACCATTTGTATGGGAATTCCATGAAAATCTTATCGGCTGTTCCGATAGATAATCCCTGTGATAGAACGATATTAATTAATTTCGGTAATATATGCCCGTGTATAAGATATATCACGCGTAATTTTATTTCATTGTACTGTCATTAATGAAACTTTTGCTATACCCTTATCGCGCGTTTCTTTCTCGGGGGCAAGCATGGCATAAATAACGTGGAATGTTTCTTCTTTAGAACACCTAGAGACGCGGTGAAGATAACATGCGATGCGATGTACTTGCAACCATCACTAGTTGTCACTGTAACATTTTCCTCGGAACTATAATCAATAGTTGTTACGACTTTGTGGTATTCTATTTTCTCCATCACTGGCAAGCTATCTTCTTCATTCGGGATCTTTTTCTATGGATATCATAATAAAAAATAATTAAGAGGAGAAATTTATATTGGTAGACATTAATTTAATACTATAATATTAATATTAAAGTGTTAAGTATTAAATTCTTGACTTAATATTATCGAATAATTCGCTAAAAGTACCATTAAAAGATCAAAGAGCGTTTTGTAACCGCGCTCCTTCCAATTCTGCACACTATCGCCCTTGCACTCCCAGTAATCCGCCAAGCGTTTGGCGGAAACGTCAGACAATGAGTCGCTGCATTCTATGGAACATTCTGCCTTTTCCATCCATGAGAAAAATTGTGGAATTCGTTTGTAATTTGCGAAAGTCTTTTTCGTACAAACCTGGTAAAATCTGCGATATTGTCAGTAATTAATATACGAAACACAAGAATATTTATAAAAAATGTCTTACATAAAAATAGTAGCAGTCTTACTGTCTGTAACAGTCTTACATAAAGATAGTAAATTTAAGATGTCTCTTAAATTTAATTTCAAAATTTTAATTATTGCTAATTATTAGTAGAATCCTACATCTGCATCCTTCTTTAGATCAATATTTCACTCCTTTAAAATCCTATTCATCTTAGTTACTCTAACAATATCTCATAAGTTTTATATTATATATATGTATTTTAAATTTTATATATTATATTATTAAATTTTGTTGAAGAAAAACAGAAATTTCGGCGTACTCTTCTGCGATTCAAACAGCGGGCGGGCAAGAATCAAGTGTGAATCATCATGAACCTTAGATAAGATAGTGGTGGGGAGGAGACACTGACTGCCACTTGCATATGGCAAGTATTCCGACATGTTCGGGAAGTATAGTTCATGCTTCTAAATTTAAAGTGATATTTTGGATGTAGTTTTGGTAACCTGAAGTGTATAAAAACACATGACGACTGTGTAATACATAGTTCAACAATTTGTTACAAGAAATCTCAGCAAAAAATGGAGCGAGATCGCTTTGATTACCCGTGACAAACCTCAATGAAACCCGCAGCAAGATGTTTGCACAAAGGTAATCAACAACAAAGCAACAGTTATTAACTCTCATATTAATGTCATTCATATTATTAGTCTTTCAAGCGATGAAAAATTCTACATATTAAGATACACTCTCACACGATATCACCGCACGAAAATGACAAAGGATGTAATATTGTAGGAAGATCGATCCAAAGCTGGAAAAACTCAGGAACGAAGTAGATGGGCCGCCTAACTTGGACACCGTCACCTTAAATATCCAGAGAGAGTCGTCGCGCATTCATGCGGCGTACTTGTTCGAGCACATTGGCAAGGCTACGCTGCAGAAGCTATGCTTGCTGCTAAGCTCCACGGCAACGGGGAAGATTTACAACGGATGGCAGGAGTTTGCAGCGCACATGGGCTTGACAATGGAGCAGATACGTGTAAGATATCCGATGCTTGTAGATAAGTATGCACAAATGCACGCTAAATCATATATATATTCATATTTCATTCTAAACGGAATATATATTAATATTATGATACTAATGTGATAATTGTAATATTATTTCATTGTGTTCAGTGTATAGACTACGACTTCAAGGGACTGCAAGATCCAACATATTATGTGCTTCTGACTTATGTGCAGTCTCGAGAGGCAACAATGGACAAAATTCTGAGTGCTTTGCAAAAAATAGAGCGGTTTGATGTGATAAATGAGATGAAGGACTATGTGCATAATTTAGTCAGTGCTGTATCGCAAAATGCCATCGATGGTTAAGTAAACAATGATGGTTATTCTCTCTTATGCCATAAAAGAATAAATTATAAGTTAAATCTGGATGACTATCAGACTAAGACTATAAAGATTATATCTGATTAGACTAATTATTTTTTGTTGTTTTTAGAATTGGAAGTAATTCAACCAAAGCATATACCAAGAGCACCGTTAGTGCTGAGTCCTATATTGACAGAAGAATGTAGGACTGGAGCGGCAGAAAGTGAAATGAGACACACGCCACAAGATGATCAACAAAAGGTTGCAAAATTTTTAATTTAAGTATTTCCGAAAGTTTGTCGTAAAAGAGTAAAAGTTTTTTGGTATCGTTACACGTATAATAATTATCTTTTATCGCATCAGCATACTAAGCAAAGATACAGTTGCATAGTCATGCTGACTTTTGCCGGAGACGGTTTGGCAATCGCTGAGTGTATCGCAAAGATATTTCGATCCAAGCAACCGCCTATCGGCGTACTCATATTGCAAGAACAAGGAAAAGGTGTTTATAGTCGCGCCGAAGAATTTATAGACGATTGCTTCAAGCAGGTATGTGAAAATCGACTCATCTTCGATTAAATTAAATTAAGATCATATGAAGGAATTCTATCTGCTTAAGAACGTAAAAGATTACCTCCCTTTTCAGGTCAATTATATTATACCGATACTAACTAGAGGATACATCGAGATGATAAATAATTTTGCGAAAACAGACGAGAAGATTGTATATAACAATCTGGATACGAAGTACTTGAAGTACATATATTCTTTGTTGAGGTACGAATACGTGACGAATGAGTGCTGCAACAATCGCGTGAGGTGTGTACGCGCATATTGTCCAATGAAATATTGCTCATTTTCGCGAGATTAATATGTAAGTATGTGGAACAATTAAACATTCTTTCGTTGATGTTTTTCTCCTCTTATCAGATGCATCGTGCCCGATAAGGATGTTTATACTGTCGTTCGAGCGAACCTACATCCCACATTACAAGCATGGTTTCGCGAGAGTGATATCGACGATTTTGTGAAAAATATTCTCTTGCATAAATTTTGACGTGAGAGCCGAACCGGTGCTTGGAACAGTTCCGATAAAACTAACAAAAATAATCTCATCACATGGCCCTTATAATATATAATATTATTAATATATAGTATTAAAACGTATATATTTTTCTCTCTATATATCTCTTAGAATCTTTCAATTAACTTCTATCTCTTATCGTGTTACGTTTGAATTTATTTTCTAGTTAATTCTTGCCACAAAAATTTAACAAGAATCCAAAATCTCAACTCAGGGAATAATAAAATTACTTACTTCTTTCTGAAATAATCTCCAAAAGACCCATCTGTTATGCTGAGCTCATCAGGTGCTCCTTTCATCATGTCATAATAAATCGTGAGAGCTTCGACGCTTTCTTCCTTGGGTATCCTCTCTCCATTGATGGTGAAAAACTCGTGTTTGCTGGCGTCAAAGAAAGTGCAGAATGAACCCAGGAGATTATACTTGTAAGCAAGCTCACAAACCACATTTCCTGTCTCACCATGTACCCACTGAGCTCCAAGATCCACCGCATTATCACCTAAAAATATTAGAAACTTAAGGTTAGATATATATTTTTATAAATAGACAAATAGATCTGAATGCACAAATCAAATACGCTAACTCAAATAGGGTGAAATAACTGTAGATAAAATTATACTTTGAGTATATTGAAAATTGATTAGAGTATCATTATTTACCAAAATCAACAGTGTTTATTCTGCCACCAATCCTATCATTAGCTTCCAATACTACAAAATCACTTATTCCCTCTTGCAATAGTCTTGAGGCAGCTGCAATGCCAGATGCACCTGCTCCAACAATTATAATTTTTACTCTCTTCAGCATCTTGTCGGCTTTATATTTAGAACTGTCTATTGACAATTTTATTGAACTTTGTTGATTTGATCTTTCTTCTTTCCTCACTATTTTTGTAGGTATCTGTAGTGTTGGTAACACACGTGTTGTACCTTTGTTTAATAGTGATAGCTTTAAAAATATTTGCTGGGATAAAGAATCAATGATCAGTTTATTCGTTTGATTACTGAACTGTTTATTGAGCTGATTATTATATTCTTTATTAAATTGAATTTCAGCCTGTGAATTGTAATTTATTAAGTTAACTGGTTCCTGGTTATCTGACTCTTCAGGAGAAAAATAATAGGTCACTGCAATGTTCTTGTGGTATAGTAAATGACCACTTGTATCTTCTGCAATTGGTTGATGTGCTTGAGGCACAGTATCAATCAAACTTGTAGTTACAATATCTTCCTGGCATATAGTATTTAAAGTTTTGCTTTTTCCTGTTTCAAATAACTGTTCTTCTTGAAATATGATATTATCCTGATTATCGTTGTTTGATCTGATAATATCCAATTGATTTTTAAGAGTTAAAAGATTTTCTTTGGATCTAGAACTATATATTATATTTGTTTGTTTTATAGGTTTTGAGATATGGTCATAATTCCAAGGTTTCTTTTGGAGCAAAGTAACATTATTTGTTTCAGCAAAGCACTGTAAATCTAATGTGTCTTCTTCTTTGTAGAGCTGTTTCTTTTGAGACTCTATATCAATCCTATTATCGTTGTTTAAGTTAGAAATAAACAACGAATCATTAGAAATTGAATCTATTGAGGATGTAATAGTATTGCATGTTGTATCTTCTTGTATAGGTGATTGTCTTCCACTAAACACAGTATCAATTTGTATATCATCTCTTGCAATCTTTAATACATTAAGGGATACATCCTCTTCAGTTATATTAGACAATGCATTACTTGAAATGGACAATTGCTCTTTTTGTGATATAATATGATCCTGGTTAGTGTTATTTGACTTATTAGTGCTCAATAGATGATTGGTAGCTTCAATACTCCTTTGTGAATCCTGCATTTAAAATGGAATGCATATATAAGCTACACTTAAATAGAGTTAAATTTACTTGAGCTAATAACGCTTTGGCTTTGAATAATAGTTCTCAGCAATATATATAATATAGCTGAGATTGACTATAATATTATATCAGTTCTAACAAGATAAGAAAAAGTGCTAATATTTATTTCTTCAATTTTCAGTCGTAAAAGTTTTAGAGAATTTAATATCTCAGAATTTTTATATATACAATCTTAACCATATTCATTAGTTAATATTTTAGTGATTAGAGAATAAATTTACTGGCAAGCTCAGAAAATATTTTTAGACGTTGGAACGTTTACAAATTCTAACATTTCTATAAATGAAAGCTGAAGTGCACATCAGTCCTTTGTCTTCTAAGGCGCACACACACACGTTCTCGAAAATCTAATTCAACATTTATTTATCTAAAGTATATTATCACTCATTTGACCTTATAAATCCAATTAATTACGTTTTAATGTCCGCACAGCATGTTTTCCCAAATTTTTATTCAACACTTTGCGTTCAAAGTTTACCAGATTTTTTAGTATTTTTTAGGCACATTTACGAGACAACATATTAGCTCTCGACAAAAAAGATACGTGGTTATGTCCTCGTGGAGCGATAAATATTATCGGAGGAACGACAAATAACAAATAGATCGCTCTTAAAAATGGACAAAGTCCTTTCTTTTTTTTTTGTGGAAGATGTAACAATAGATAAGATATAACAATGTAACTAACTTACCGCTCTGCCCTCTCCTCACAACCTAACGCAACAACTACGCCTGCGTATACAAACCGCACCACCGAATGCATTGGAATGCACCCGGTTTTCACGGACTTTATATACTCGTGAGATGAACGCTATCTACTTCCGTTTTGATCCCCCCAGTATTACGAAATCATAGATGGATAACATGCGCGCTGAATTATAATCCCTCGCTATCGCTATCTATTTATCAAAATATTTAAATCTCGAAATGTTGACGCGGGAAATAATTAAATAAAAATTACTTTGCTCTTAGCTAGTTTTTAGATTAAAAAGATTTTCTCTATTTACAGTTTCAGTTTTATGTTAACGATTTAAATACAAATAGAAAGATTAGATGGGAATTTATTCAAACCTTTATCTGATATTTTTCTTTATTGTCACCACACATCACACACAATACACACATTATATATATATATATATACACACATTATCAACTGTCGAGTTTCAGTCGCATATTTATAACCACTTTTTCTACAATGTGTTTTAAATTGTCAAGTATTTCTTTCTACTAAGTTAATTTAAACATATATTCTATTATATAATTACATATTATCAGTTTCGTCGAAATGGTAAAAATTTTCTCAAAAACTTCAAGCACATGCATGCAGCTTTATCATAAAAAGTAAGTATTAAATATCAGTAGACATATCACACGATTAAAACAGTTACACAAGATTATTAATTAATAAAAAATTAATGAGTAGAATTCCTTATATACAATTCTAAATTTACATGTGTTTTTCCTACTGATTGTATAAAATATTTGTTTTCCCTTGATTTGCTTCATATAAATTTCACATGATTTTTGTAGTGCACAAATTATAATTTATTTAAGATATAAATTTTTCTAAAAGAAGACTGTGTGTGTGTGTATGTGTGAAAACAAAGACAAAACTAATGTCATTTTTAATGTAATTTTGTTGTTCTATGAATAGCTTTGACCCACTAACAAGATATGATCAACGAATGCCACCTTATAATCCTTTGCCAACAACAATAACTTCTGTACATGAGTGTCCAGTATCTAAGCTACAAATTGAATACTTTACACCTCAACAAAATCATGAAAGAAGAAAATATATTAAAGTTAAAACATCAGTAACAAGGGATCAACTACTAAAGAGCAGTAAATTGAATTATTTTCAAAGCAATAGAAACAATGGTTCAGTAAGGTGGTATCTGGAAGATGAGATTGCATTGGCAAAGGATATCTTCTGGGTGGAAAAACAAAGAATTTATAATGAGATGATTGATAGAGCAATTAAAATTGCAAAAAAAAAACGTGAGTCTTTTTCTTTAATTCTTAAGTTAAAAGTATATAACATCTATCTTGTTTATCAGGTAATTATTGTATATTATATATAAAAATAGTTATAATATAACTATTAGTTATATAATATTATATTATATATAAAAATTACCTGACTTATATGAAAATTACCACATATAAAAATTATCCTGGATCTTGTTATTTCAATATAAAAATACACATCTTGTAAATTTATTATTTGTAATTATAAATTAACTACAATAAGCAAATTTTGTTCATTATCTACAGAAAAGAGTTATATGTCATATTTGAAGTGTCCACGATGGTATCAGGACTTTTCTCCAAAACAAGTACGATATAAAAGTATATCACAATCTTCCTTTAATGTACTATTTTAACCTAGATTAGGTTACGTTAGGTTAAATATTTAAATTAATATATTTGATAATATCCAGAAGATTTTATAAATTTGTAGATGAGAAATTTAATGAACTTGACGAATATAATGCGTATCGATTATGAGGAGACAGTAACAAGCGGCACGCAAACGATATTAATAGCTATCGGTATCATCTCAACATTCTTCAAGCTTATGCCGAATATCATCAGACAATTGCACATATCATGCAATTTAGATAGTGTTTATTTTCTTCAGGAAGTCTACAAAATTTTAACTGGAATTGATTTTCAAAACGAGGGATATAGTAAATTTCACTGTATTTTGCTTGTAATGTTGAAGAGAAAAAATTTATTATAATAAATCTATTAAAGAATATCATAGAATTTCCTTGAATATTTTAGGAATATTTTAGGATAATAGAACTATTTATTTTGCAGAGAAATTTTACGACTGCAATGAGAGAATAATATTGTCGGCTATTGCATTTTTAACATTGCCAGAAACAGTGATGGAATTGCACAGAAGACTTCCGGAAGTTATTATACCAAGATTACTTAAACGTAAGTTTAACTAATTATTATAAATATAACTAACTGATAACTAAACAGATATTGTATTTACCATTAATTCATATTTTAGCAAGATCGCCGATATATTTGATAAGGCGTAAAAGTAGATGTCCTTATAAAGAAGAATTGTTCAAGTGTCCTGACTGGGCTAGCTATCGAAATGACTTGCAACGATGGCGGAAAGAATACAAACTATTTCCAATCCCGAAAGTGATTTTACCACTCAAGAAATATAGAAAATCTTTCATTAATAATAAAGTACCATCTGAGTTCAATAAGAAGGAAGGAGAAAATATTTACGCCAAACATTTGGAAGAAATTAACATGAAAAAAGTCTTTGATCAGCAAGGTAAAAGATAGATCAATAGAAAATAATATCATAAACAAGCATTTTTTCATTAAAGTATCAATTTATAAATAGATAGAAGAAATATCGACAAACAAACAGGATACAAATATGGAAATTCTACAAGCAAAGAAAATTTGTACACGAAAAAGTCGGAAACTTTCGCTATTCAGCTGCCAGACGAGAATAAAAAGTTTGACTTCACAATTACTGGCCTCAGTGAAAAGTCAGCGATGGTAGAATATAAAATATGCGGTATAAACTATTGCAATTTTGTTATTTTAATATATATACTCTGATAAAGTTTTAAGTGAATGCAAAGATCTTGTGTAATTTTAATTTAATTATATTAGGCATGCTAAAACCACCTAGAGCAGGTAGGAAGTCTTTGTTGGGTGGTAAGGAACCTCATTATATAATAGCCGGCGCGTCCGAAGATCCACCGAGTTGTTCTGTAACATATGAGATCACCGGTGTCGCCGATGTGACACCCACTAACAGCGATGAGAGATTCTTCGCGGTTCTGAAGCTCGGCGACGGACCCAGGAAAATTTTTCCCAGCGGTAGAGAACACTTGTCTAGGAAATGGCAGGAGTGGTTGTTCAACATCGACGAGGAGTTCAAACGTTTGCAGAAAGAAGCTAATGAGCTCATCAAGAGCGTGCGAGCTACCACGAGGATCGTGTTCCCTGAGCCCGTTTGTGATAGTTGCTGCTCGTGTCGGCAGACTGCAAAAACTCGCGAAAAGCTGCGACAAACTAAGACGCCGTATTTGCTAATCGACAACGTGATGAAGGACAAAGATGAAATCAAGTAAGCGATTTTTGCCTGGAATATTCAAATTTTCATGTTAAATTTTCTAAAGAGTCCAGACTTTTTAGAAATATAAGTCAGAGTCAATAAGAATGAAAATTAAGTTACAAATTTAACGATCTAAAGATCTAAGGACATTTTTCGTGACAGATATATTGTAGGTTCGATGGTGTTGCATTCTCCAGCGCCGAGTCTAACAGGCTCGGAGGTCAACTTGTTGGAGATGGTCGCCTCACAGGATGAAATCAAGACAAACATCATCGTAAACGGCGTCACCAACGAGAATGGCAAGACTCAATACTATATATCGGGTGTTCAAAAGGAGAAAATACACGTGCCGTCGCGAATACCTGATGCTCTATCACTTCAGACCATTAGTCTTCAATCCAGAAATGTGCCATCCTGTGCGTGCGTCATTCGGCAAATATTCAACAAAGACGTAAATTTTTCTGCAAGCAAAGACGACATCCCTTGGACAAATGACGAAGGATTATGCATGGGGAAGAAGTATAGACCAAACGAATCAGGCGCATACTCCTGCAAGATGTATCCCGGCGATGAATCTTGCAAACGTAATCCTTTCAAGAAGTTGATGAAGATAAAAGAGCAAGAGGAAGGAAAAGGAGAGGAAAGGACAGAACTTACCGAAGTAGAGAAACCAATTCAAGCTTTAGAAAAGAAGACACCGGAAAAGAAAGACAAATTTATTCCTGATCCAAATTACCCTGCTTACGACGATCCTTGGAACATAGCACGCACTGCACCATCAGCAAAAGAACTTGTAACGGACTACGAGAAGAGTTTGAAATTGACTCCTCGTTCATTACCCGCGGTATCTTCATCACTAAAGACGCAGGATAGGCAAAAGGATACTTTCTTGTCGAACAAATTGAAGAAGTTCGACAAAGAAATCGATCAAGAAGTGTCTTCTAAAGTTTCCTCAAAATCATCGAAGATGCCGGTGAAGGGGGTCCAAGAAAAAAAAACCAGAGGAAAACAACATACGGAAAAAATGAATAAGAAGCAGAAAAATGTGCAGGTACCTTCTAAAAAGATCACAGCTAATGCGAGGAGCGTAAGACTGTTAAACGAAGTTTCCAAGTTTAGTTCAATGAATAAAACGGAGAAAAAACGATTGATCTTAATTCAAGCCGACGAATTAGCCAAACAATCCAACAAAGTTCACAAGACACGTAAAGATGTCTTTGTAAAGAGAAATAGGAAGAAAATTATAACAAATGGAACTGATCAGATCGACGATCGAAAGCAAGAAATGGAAAGATTGAAGACTATGATGAAAACTTACACAGAGATTTTAGGCGATGTCCAGCCAGCGATTCTTCCATGGGAGCAACCTTCTACAATTGGACCACGAGAAAAATTCGACGATACTTCGATTGATGAAGAGGAGAACCGTAGAATCTCCAAGGAACCTTGTGGCTGGAGAACAAAATCGGAACAGGAGCTTCCAGCGAAAAAGACCTTGGTCTATCTTTGTGAGCCGGACTACCCTCTAGAGACTGTAGCGGTTCGTCCTGGAGGACGGCCGTGTCGATGCAGAGAGAACAGGAACAAGAAGAAGATCCTTATGTATAACGTGAGTGGCCTGGTAGATGAAAAAAAGGATGGGAGAAGAGTTAAAAAGGCAGGCGGGAGGACGAAGTTGAAAGTTGAGAATAGAATCATCGATGGCGTCACTTATTTCACGCCACCTATCAGTCCTCGAAGAAGCGACGAATATATTCCAGAGTACGAGCTGCTCGAGTCACCGTACGATATATGCGTCGGCGAAGCTACAAAAAGTTCGAAGCTGCTCGACAAACATTTCGACTCGAAAAATATGATAGAGAAAATACGGAAGTCTGAGCCTTGCAACTGTAGCAATCGCATAGATAAAATCAGCATCACGAAAGAAAGCGACATTCAGAAGAAAGAGATTGAAGAAGCTCGACAGAAACTGATGGAGTCCAAATCGCCGGAAGAAAAAGTGAAAATGGCGTTAAAGGATGCAGCACTGATGGAATATTTTACTCAGCCTAAGTATGATGCTTCCTGTCGAATATCTTATAGAAAGAATAAAAAAAGAGTCAAGTAAGTAAAAAAATGAAATATTTATTTAATACAATCGCGATCGTGAATGTTAGAAAAAATCCGTCAATTACATCTTTAATAATTTCAGCATATCAAACAATCCTTTAATTCAAAGCGCATTTGATAATATTCGCAAGAAATCAATCTTAATATTTATTGTAGGCCTCTCAGGTTGCAGATGGTAAAACCCGTATGCGAGTGTAAATATGAAAGGAAGATTGTGGAGCGGAATGAAGAAAAGGCGAAATGGAAGGCGCGTCAACAAAAGCTGAAAACCTTGAAGAAGCAACCTTTCATGCACATCGTCGACACCTCGAGACCGATGGTGCCAGATACAAAGTTTATCATATCTGACGTGAAGAGAATCCCGCTGGAAAACGATTACGGAGACGAAGTCAAATATTGTATAACAGGGGTGGCGGAGAATCTCACCATGTCGTCGTCTCAGCGAATAGTCGACGGCCTAAAAATGTGCACACCAGTTGTGACACCGGAACCGAGCAAGGAAGACTTGCGGCGAGACACACCACATCGTCATTGGTCACCGATGGACATTCCCCCTGGTCCGTTGCCGAGGAAAGACGCCGCTTTGAAGGAAGAAATGGAACGCAGAAAAAAAGTCAGGGATGAAGCTTTCAGAATTATTTATGGAGAGGACAAGCAAGATGTGTCTCGTTTGGCGTATCATGATTGTCCTGAAACGTGCTTGAAGAAATCGATGGACGTAGTCGAAAATAATTCTGAGCTAGAAAAGATTGATACAAGTGTGAAGATGCAAGTGCCTAAGACACAAATGAGATCACATTTACTGAGCGCGAAGAAAACTAACGGTAAGATGAGACGTAGACGAAATGTATCACCTAACAACGTTCTTGTTTCTCGTGAGAATTTAAAACATTCCGAGAAAGCCGCTAGCGAAGGTGGTCAACAAGATGCGTCGTACAAACAAACGATCGAGAAGACAGAAAAGAAGAATGACGACGATATACCTCGAGTGAATAACGACGGTGATAGAAAATATTTAAGTGACAAATTGGACTTAATGACAATCATAAAGGTATATCTTCACCGATATCTATAACTTAGAAATTGGAAAAGAAAATTATGCATCTCAAAATAAATACTTAGGCCGAATTGAAGAAGATGGCTACAGAAGGATACATATTCGCCAAGTTGCCCGAATGCTACTTGATGCCACAACTTCAAGATTGGGTCATGTACAGGAAAGGTGTCGCTTTCTCAGAGACTGATAAAAGTACTTTTCATTTGTATACTTGAAGAACTGTATTTACAAATTGTTTTCAATCTTATTTTTCTTATGAAAATTACATGTTATATAGTTATGTAGAAAACTTAAAATAAGTTTGTTAGTATGTAATCCAAAAATATGGACTGAAAACAATTTGAAATTAAGTTTTACCATTGAAATGCTATTTCCTTCTTTTTTTTAAATCGTCATTTCATTCGTTTTTTCTGCTTTTACAGAAGCTTTAATGCGACATACCCTTTTCATTTGGAGACAATTGGACACGATGCCGCAACCGAAAATTGAATTACCGTCATTGCATATGACACCACATCAATTACGGGAACTAACCTATGACCGAGCCGAAGAGATGAAGAAGAAGGTTTATATTAATCATTTACGTCAATTGCAATTTTCAATATTTATGATTGTGTACAGAAAATATCTAATCTGAGTTTTTCTTATTTTTCAACTCCAATTTACTAATTTTTCAAGTTTTAATAATCAAGTTTTAATCATATGAATATCAATTCTTAATATTGAACTAATCGCTTTGGAGTGATCATTGCACTGTATTTTTTAAACAGATTGAAAAGAAGATGGCAACTTTTTATAGCAAAATACATAAATCGCGTGTTTTCTATGCTCGTTCTTCCTGGGGCTCCATGGAGTTCGGGAAGTTCCCTTCTACATGGTTTAAAAGAGCTTTCTTCACGTACATGGCCAGTAGAGAAGCCGATGGTCATATTTACAAATTATAATTAGTTTCTGAAGCTCAAGATATGTCACACCATATGTAGATGTTATCGGTGAATATTAATTGATAAATAACAGGTATATATATTGTACTAAATATAACTAATATGATCTTTATCAAAATTTTTAATATTGTATTAATTAATAATTTTATTTAATATTATTTATATTATATAATTCTACTTAACTATATTGTTAATTTTTTCAACTATTTATAAATTTATTGCGTTGTTTGCCCTTTGATATTTTTACACCTAATACCTGTGTATACTGGCCTTTCTTTAGAAAGAGTTTTCATTGTATTTTGCTTATTCACATCTGGGTATATTCCAAAACGTCCTTTCCAAAGAAAATTTTACTTTTAAGTCTATAGTGTATGTAACATGAACTATAGATTTAAGAGTCTGCAAGGCTGCGTTCGGAAACGTCATTCGAGTACTCTTCCTTTCTTTTTATCTCACTTTTGTATCTCGCTCACTCCAACATAATGGGTACACTTGGGTGACGTTTCCAAACGCAGCCCTGCAGACCCTTAAGAGTAAAATTTTCCTCGAAAAAGATGTTTTGGAATACAACCCTGGTATGCAACGAGCATCAGGCGCAACAGTGTCGAAAGTGCAAGCAATGCGAATAAACCTTATGTTTTTATAGTATAATTTATTTACCGACGGTAATTTTTTCAACTTAATAAGTGCATTGATGCGTCATAGATGACGCCATAAGACTGAGAGAAGGTTTCAATTTTGATCACATCCGTCGCAAGCGGTAATATTCGCAGTTGTGGTTTGTTCCCATGTCTCACGATTGTTTATAACCTCTTCAAGCCCGGGCGGTGTTTTGAAAATTTGTCGATTATTATTATAATTATTTTTATTATAATTAAAAAGAAAAAAGGAAACTCTACGTTTGAAGCATAATGTCAAGTGGTAATGTATCATTTTACTATATATAATTGACTAAAAATATAAAACTTATTTATTTATTTCTTTATCTGTGACATCTTATAGAAATAAGTACCAGCTTGCTGGTGATCGTGCTGGACGTGAATCCGGCTCAGAAGATAGTAAAACAAGAAACTAAGATACTTTCACAATGTCTTGACTCCACAATTGTCTTCGCCAATGCTCATCTCATGCAATCGTCTAACAATGAATTAGCAATGATGGCATGTCACGGTCACAGCGCCAAGTTCCTTTATCCATGTGAAAATGCAGCAGAAATCAGACAGCTGGATGGCCAGTATGAGAGATTTACAATGGTAGAGCGTACAGTACGTCTGCAATTGCAGCGGATTATCAATGAAATCTCCATGGATACTCCATTAAACACTGAGAGTCTCATTTCTGGCGCACTCAGCATGGCATTGTGTTATATTGCTCGGTTGGAACGCGACAAGGTTGCAGGCCAAAAATTGCATTCCAGAATATTGGTGATTACTGCTAGCAACGACTCAGCTACGCAATATATGAATTACATGAACATATTTTTCACAGCACAAAAAATGGTTTGTCTCTATCCAACTTTTATCTCTATTAGATTTTCTCTCTTTTAACAATTGATATTTCCAATAAAAAAGTTTCTTGGTTTTTAGAATGTTATTCTGGATGTGTGTAGCTTGGACCAAGAACTGACACTTCTGCAGCAAGGCTGTGACGTTACAGGCGGCAATTACTTGAAAGTACCGCAACTCGCCGGTTTGCTGCAGTATTTATTGGTAAATAAACTTGTGATTAATTTTGTGCAGTAATCGATGTGATTGTTACATGAATTGTGAACATTTGTCTTTCTATGATTTTCAGTGGGTTTTCTTGCCTGATCCGAGTGTTAGGACAAAGTTGGTTCTCCCACCACCAGTCAAAGTGGATTATAGAGCAGCTTGTTTTTGTCACCAGGAACTTATTGACATTGGATATGTCTGTTCCATATGTTTATCGGGCAAGTATTCTCATAGAATTGTATTTACCTGATTATTTAGAATTCGTCATGTTCAGTGCTGTAAGATTACTTTGAATCTCAATAATAATATTGTGACTATTGCTGAGTTTTTACTTGCAAAGAAAATTTTAATATTATGTTCTTTCCAGTTTTTTGCAAGTTCAGTCCAATATGCACGACTTGTCAGTAAGTATTTTAATTATTCTAATTATAATTTAATAACTTTCTCCTACTTTGTAGAATATACACGTGATCGTCTTATTTTTCTCTTTTAAGCACGGTGTTCAAAATGCCAGGACCCATGCCAATGAAGATGAAGAAGAAGAAGAAAACTGTGGATATCGTCCATTAGGTTTTTATTGTATTTTTCATCATATTTTCATATTCGTGATTACATTGTTCAAAATAAAAGGAAAAAAAATGTTGAGTTGCACATCCTATTGTTATTATGTAATTCGTGTATCTTGCGATTCATTAACTGTGATACGACTATGCGCCGACGAATTCGTAGGCAACACATAGCCGATGCGTTCTTGGATTTCGCTTTGCGGAACTTTGCCGCCCCACACGGGAGGATTCATAGAGGATGACGACGACGACTGTCTTTCTGCTTTCTTCTTGGTTTCACGGACTTTCTGCAACTCTTCATACTCCTGCAGATCATCCAGACGCATATCTATGCGCGTCGGACTTCGTCGAATCATTTCACTGAGAAAAACAACATTGATATTACACAATATACTAATTTTTAAATTGATTGTAAAATACACAAGATACGCTGTATATTCCTGGAGTATGTTCAGATTCGGAATTAATACTTATTTGCGTATCTTAGTATAAAATAGTGACTGATTTTTTATTAATTAAAGAAATGAATAAAAAGAATGCGGAAATTTTAGAATTAAACAAGTAAGTTAATTCAGAATTTTAGATGAATGAGTTTTATCAGCGACTCGAAATTAATGAAATTTTAATTGAAAATTGACAAGAAAGAACACCACGAATTTAAATGGGGCCTCGGTGCATCTTAAATTACGCTCCTGCTCTTCGCACAATATGGCGAGGTACACGACGATGTTGCGAATAATAATCCCAAATCAATTTACATCGATCCCAAACGTCGTTCCTCGCCAATTTTATAATAGCGTAAGTCGCATTTTTTCCGCCAGAATTGCGACTTATTTCATAACGAAAACGGTGCAGAATCATTAAAAGCTCACCGAAAATGCAAGCGTAGAGTGGTTGATTACGCGTGAGCACGCTTTCGATCGGTCGGTGCTTTTACCTGAAAATTCGTGGAGAATCTTGCGTTTGTGCTGCGACAGGCAGTAGATATCAAACAGTACAACTGATCAGCAAAGTGCGACGGCACAAAACGATGCTCTATCTTGAGGATTATGTGGAAAGTAAGTATGAAAAGCGTCGTGCTCGCTTCACCTGCGGGATCCTAACCTCTCCGTGACGCTCGACTAACCTCGTGTCTCGTTTATTCGCACGATTCCACGAGTCCTGCGACGAACGTAGCCATTTTTGTTTATATTCCGCTGACCGAACCGCGTGTCCTTTTGCACGTCGATTCCAGGATCAGATTGCGATAATTACAAAATGAAAATCTTACTATCTACTTAACAACGTGTTTTCGCACTGAGAGGTTAGGGGGATGTCTGTCGACTGGTCGATACATGCTATTGTTAATTTGTTATAGCAATAATAAATAATTATTAAGATTTACAAACTGTCGTTGACTTCGATACATTCCCATATTTTTAGAATTAATTAAAAATTATGTAGAAAATTCTCTCTATGATATAACTGTATTGTGAGTTGCAGTAATAATGTATTGTCTTATTTGCACTGTACACATTGAACAACAATGATAATTAAATATCATAAGATACAGGAATTATAGGATAAGAGAAGTTTGTTTGCATTAAAGAAATTTAGACTTACAATTTATGATGATTCACTTGCTGGTGCATAATATATATTTTGTATTTTCAGTGATTGAGCATCTTCCACAAGAGCTAAGGGACCGATTCACCGAAATGAGAGAAATGGATCTAGGTGTACAGAGTATGGAGCTGTTTGAATACTTATATAAATATTTATATATTGTACTTATATATGTAAATATTTATATTATTAAGAATATAAATAGAGCTAACTTAGCAAATAATAAATATGATATGATAATTTCAGACTCAATGGATAGTTTAGAGAAGAAAGTAAAAACTTTTTTCTCTAATGCTAAGAAGATGAAACTCAGTGAAAAGGAAGCTGAATACGAAGCCATAAGAAGAGAATATTATAAGACTCTAGAGGATGCCGATGAGAAGGTGCACTTAGCCAATCAGATGTACGACTTGGTAGACAGGTATTTGAGGAGGTTGGATCAGGAATTGCACAAATTCAAGATGGAGTTAGAAGCCGACAATAAGGGCATCACTGAGATCTTGGAGAAGAGGTCTCTGGAGTTAGATCAACCACCCACGAATAGTAGTCAAAAAGAGAATCGTTACAGTTTCACATCAAGTAGAACACGGGATAATCATAGTCATTGTAAGTATAACCAAGCTGATAATATAATATTACGAATACACAAGCTGACTACACTATTGTTCTGTGGTTATTATTAATTAAATAATTAATTAAATAATTAATTATCACTCTTAAGACTTAAGAGAATATACCAACAATCGATAAATATTCTATTAAGGCAAGGTTGAAATTTGATCAAATATTGTGTAAAATTTTTTGATATCCAATTGATTAATTCGAACGTGATTAGGTCTATAACAATACTTGAAGAAAAATAGTTTCTCCTATGTGTAAATATATATATATATATATTTTTTTTTTCAGCACGATCAGAGAAGAGAAGAGACTCCAATGCGTCTTCCACGTCGGTCGAGAAAAGGATGGCGATTGAGAAACTTCCGACAACGAGTTTGCCAGAGTCACGACCGGCGTCAACAAATTCCGGACCGATTATAACAACAAGCAATGTGCCGCCGGCAGCACCGGCTATCGCTAATTCTGTGGGAACAGTATGTTATAACTTAGGTCATATTGGTGCTGGTGGTAACGCTATAGCTGCGGCAGCGTCACAAGCAATCGCCGCGACGCAATCCATGCAACAAGGCAGACGATCAGCAAGCTTAAAGGCTAGCTATGAGGCCATTAACACTGGCGGTGTGCACGCTGCCGAGTTCAGCAGAGAACTGGCTGGCGCAGCGCAGACTGCCATCGCGGCCATTCAAGAGACCACGAAAAAACATAAAAAGTATGTACCGTTGTGATTACGTGATGTTTCTTAAAAAGAAAGAAATAATCGTTTGCATTACATGAGAAAAGATTGATTCTTTTAAATTAGATATTGGGTTTTTTAATCTTTTTGGATATATATATATATATATATATATATATATATATATATTTATTTATTTATTTATTTATTTATTTATTTATTTATTTAACAGACTCATATCTTTTAAATTAGATTTTTGTTACACTTTGAAAAAATAATTTCTTCATAGAAATTATCGGTAGAATTCTTCATAGAAATAATATTAAAAAGCGTATCGCGTTTCCCACATTAGAAAGGTCACAGCCACGGTGCCGAGTTCAAGTGTGATTGCTACCGCTGTACAACAACCCGTGTCGCCACCGGTTGTAACCACGACCACGCAAGTAGTAGATCCAGACAATCCAGACTGGACTTATGATCCGAACGAACCACGATATTGTATATGCAATCAGGTTTCCTACGGTGATATGGTTGCATGCGACAATTCAGATGTAAGGCGTGAATTATTATTTTTTTTTAGATTAGGTTAATCTTTTCGATATTGCACATAAATATATCATTATGTACGAGCATATCACTATGGTTATATACACTTAATGTAGCATGAGAGAAAGTGGACATTTGGAAAGGGACAAATCTATTCATATAGTCTCTTTTCAGTGCCCATTCGAGTGGTTTCACTATCCATGTGTGGGTATCTCAGCACCACCCAAAGGCAAGTGGTACTGCCCTCAATGCACATCTTCCATGAAGAGACGTGGTGGACGAAAGAATTGATTGAGAAGGCAGTTGAGGAACGTTGACCATGAGAGAGCGATGTTACTACCTCTTAGACACTGTCCGTCGTCGAGTATCGACTTAGTTAGGGAACCGTTAGCACTGATTTTGTATGACTGTTTTGATGTAATTCGAGTTCGCGTCATCGTTATCGTCGTCGTCGTCGTCATTGCCGCCGCCACCACCGTTATCTTAACTGTCTCTTCTCTTTGTGATCGCGAATGTATGTTACGTTGACAATATTGTACTTCTCATGGAGAGAAAGAGAGAGAGGGAGAGAGGGAGAACAAATGGCACGTTTAGCAATGATGATGGATTACTGCGACTATTTAATTTTGTAAACAGTCTAATATATTTCGCGTATATCGCGTCAATGATATTCTGAGTGTTACGCGCTTTCGAGAGGAAACGAGGGGAATACAAGGTGATTCGAAAAACATGAGAACTGTTGAGTAATGTATTCTTCGACGCGTTTGAAATCGATCGTTACCCGTCGAAAAATCTAAGACACTCAGTGTCTAGTTATTTAATGTCAGATAATCTCTGACAATTAAATGTACATAAATAACGAAACTCCAAACATTTTTCTCTTTTTTTTTTAATTAATTTTTAGATATGTGTATATTTTAGTTTAGTAGAAACCTAATTTTTCAAGCATAATTGTCGGAATATTTAGTGCAAATTAAAAATCTACTTTTGTTGATCAGGAAAACAATCTCTTCGAGGTCGTCTACGAATAGCGATTTCCCTTTCGACACCGCCCTGTATAAATGATTAATTTCGAAAGCAAAAATGTAGCGAATTGGTGTATAAATAATAAAGTGAAAACGCAGAGGCGAATGTTGCTGCCAAAATGAATGATCAATTCTCTTTCGACCAATTGGCCATAATTTTTGTGTTCGAAAGTATAGTTTTGAATGTGTCTGAGATTTTTAATTTAATTAATTATATATTTAATTTTAAGTAATATTGCTTAATCTATATTTCTTTCTTTGTGGATTTACTGAATGCAATCAAGACACATTCCGAATTTTTCGTTTCATGCACAAGTCCCAATATTAAATTCACACTTACTGACGGTTTTCTTTTCGTTTTTTTCCTCTTTGTAATAGTTATTAAACATTTTTCCTGTGACCTGAACATGCTCCATATCGCGCTTCTGCAAACCTTAGATTTGAGCCATATGTATACAATCAGAATACAAAACGCACAAATCATTCCATAAAACATAGTTACTGTTAACGTGATCATTATACATATAATTATAAAAGCTATCGCGATAATCAAAACTATCGTCGTTAAACGATCTATACTTCACACGCGATTTGTCATCTATGCGATTACGCGAACGTCAAAGAATCATGACAAGTTGTGCAGCGCGTTTGGTGGGAAGGTCGTTATGTACTCGTCGTGTTTATGTTTATCGCGAAAGGGGTCTGCGAAATTGAGTATGAGATTTATTCAAATATACGGGGGTAAGAGTCGCGCAGGTCACGTGATTGGTGTGTAGGTCACGTGAGTAACGCGCGCGATGATACGAGAATCGGCGCGACGAAGTTCCGCGCGCACTTCACGACGTTGCAAAACGTCCGATCGGACTGCGATTTTCTGGTATCCATATCCACGACCAACTCTCAACGGTGCCATTTATATCGAATAAATGTTATCGAGTGTAGAATGTCAAAAAGCTCATCGGGATACACGGTATTTTGGGCATTCGATATTTCGTCCCGCAGTTTTTGGCGCAATTAGTCGTGTAACGGACAATGAGCCAACATGGCAATCCGTCTGCACGGCGAAGTAAGGATTCTGAAGGTAGAATCAACGTCGACAAGCCACTCTGGGACCAGGACACATACTTTGGCAGATGGATGCATTACGCTTTCATCACGGATTGCCGTACAATATTTGTGTCAGAGAAGAAACTGCGGGAAGCAAAAAAGCTCTGCGAGGATTATAAGTAGGCTTCAACTCTTTTGTTCTTTGACGTGACCCGACTTTCAGGTCAATTTTGCTGATATTTCGTAAAAATAGAGGAATTGACAAGAAAATCTCACTTGTGATAACATTTTCAACAAAAATCGTCATGTTTTTCAGAGCTGGAAAAGAGCCGGCGGGTGTGCAACGTGAGGACATAATCTACGCAAAGAAGCTCAGAGACAGTGCCTTTCATCCTGATACAGGTGAGCTTATGCACTTGCTCGGTAGGATGTCCTCCCAGTTACCTAGTTCCATCGTCCTTACCACTGCCATGTTGACGTTTTACAAGTAAGATAATAGCATACAAGCATATTTTTATCTACGTCTATTATTCTGTTTATTTTGTATACTTTTATTTTCTATTCCTTTCATTTTCTTGTCACACAGATCTGCTTATGGTGTGATAGCGTGTCAACTAGTTAATCAAGGTATCAATGCAATTGTTAATTATACCAATCGAAATCCTATGAGCGATGATCCTGACGACGTCAACATGTTTCATCAGGCTTTTGCATTAGCCACTACAGCGAGTTGTGCTGCGGCTTTGGGCTTCAGAAAAATACTTGCCAGCAGAGGAACCCTTTTTGCAGTAAGTAAACCTATTTCAACCTTTTTTAAGTTGCTCTTCCAAGATTAGTGCACGATAAAGTGTAGTAGTACATCTTTAATTAATAACTAAAAATCTACATAGTTATTTGCCAAGATGGTAGAGGACTTTTTTGCTCAATTTAGCCCAATGTACAAACACACGACAGCAGACATTGCCATCACTGCTCATCTACTGTGTTGCGTGTGATCAATTGTCAATTTTCTTTAATTAATAATACAAAATTTTATGTAGTTTAAAATGGTAGAAGAATTTGTGTTTGATTTTTACCTGCATGCAACAGGTGTATCATTAATTGTCAGACACTGTGTAATATAAATATCTTAATGATAAATATCTTAATAAATAAATTGTTTTATAATAAATTGTCTTTGTGTTGCAGCGTTTCGTTCCGTTCTGCGCTGTTGCAGCCGGCAACATAGTGAATCTACCCATTATGAGACAACGGGAGATCACACGGGGAATTCCGATCTTTATTAAAGATCGGGACCAATGTATCATGATGTCGCGAGTAGCTGCCATCAAAGGTATTTCCGAGTGCATTGTCACCAGGATATTAATGGCAGCGCCGGGAATGTTGTTAGTCCCGCTGGTGACTCAACGCTTACAACCATATTGTTTTCATCAGCTTCGACCGTGGCTCGCCATGCCCATCGAGATCGGTCTGAGCACAATTTGGTAATTCTTATAGCACGTTATATCGAGACGGTATTGCATAAGTTTTCGGGCAAACGTATCGATGAGTGTTGTGCAATGATAGTTTGTGCAATAGCGTTGATACGCGACCTGTTGCGTCGCACACGGGTAACTCTGAGAAAACTTATATAATACAATAAATATGATTCTTCCGCGCAGTTTGCTGATCATGATTCCCTCGGCGCTCGCCATTTATCCCCAAAGAAAGTAAGTAAATTTTCTAAAAATAATTATGAATAATCCTAAATATATTAACATATAATTATAAATAATTCTAACTAAAGGTATTATATAACTTACTGTATGTGCTAACATCCTTTTTTTCTTTTTTAGTTCAATGAAGCCGGGTCTGATGAAAATATGTCCAGGCGAGTACGAGGAGTTTCAAAAGGCAATAGGTGAATGCGCGTACCCGGACAGAGTTTATTACGACAAGGGATTATAATCGGTATGGATAAAGAGAAAAAAGCATTTACATTAGACGTTAGTCGGAAAGTCATTAGGCTCTCCATTCGGTTTATGAAATCCGAAATTTCACAAGTTACAAAAATGAATAAGGCCACGATGTAACAATTTCTATTTCATGAAATAATCTAACAACGTTTATTGATATATTAATTACGTATATTAATATATTTCTTATCAATTGCACATTTGTACGAAATCGCACATGTGTACGTTTGTTGTCATATCACTATACATGGCAGCACCTTTACTTTCGACATACTTCGACAATACGAAGTAAACAATACTATTGTTAAGTATGATATTTCAGTGCCTAACGGTATACTCAAAGAATCTTTGCAATATTAAAACATTAAAACATTAACAACTTATAAATTAATATTGAAACACTGGAGAAGAATCATTGAGCATTTGTTTGAACAGAATTATTGCTACGGTTTGTGATTAGACTACCAAAGCACCAAAGTGTATTGTCAACGTTTCATCCTTCGCTACTTATCGTTCCTATTGCGGCTAACCGCTCTCTATCGTACGATATCTATATATCGATGGAATTTCATTTTATCACCTTGTAGATATACGTGTTACGTTTCATGACTAATCCTAACTTCTAACAATTTCAAGGCGGTGTTAGAAATTAAGTACTTAATTCAGATCACGTAAAAGTTTCGTGATCTTCTAAAACGTATTAAAAAAAAGGAGGTACTATTGCAACAATCGATTATCCTTGATAAGGATATTATCAATCACGAATTCATATCTGTTCCAGCAGAAGAGTTCGCCACAAGTGCGTCAGTTGAAACAACGACACTTACAAAGGAATAGCGCTTATCTAAGAGTTTTGTAAAATAGAAACTTTACATAACATTATAACCCCTTGTTGAAGTACAAATGCGACGGTATCGCACCGCCTTCGCAGTTCTTCTTCAGCAATTCGTAATTTTCTGGTTCCCATCGTTGCAGAGTGCTCGCTTTGATAGAACTGTGAAAACAGATATGTATGCGTATGTCAACACACAAATCGAAAAGAAAAGCATTTGTGTGCGAATTGAAATACTATTTACCAATTTTGTGGGAACAACGCACACGCCGTCGGCACCATAACTGAAAGACTAAGAGAATCAACAGAATTTATGTATTAATATGATAAACGAGAGAAAATATACGACAACGATATATGACTGGGAAGGATAATACTCACGAAATGCCGCACATCATAATTTGTATCGGCGCGTGCAAAGGTTTAATTCTCTGCATCCACGCGTACTTCTCCAATCTTTCCATTATAGGCGGCAGAATGACTAAAAATATTAATTGTGATTTTAATTGATAGTATTGTTCTAGTGATGTTGAAACTGAGAATTTTAAACGAATGATTTTGAGATAAATCATACAATACGTACGCATTCCAGGTGCACACATGACGATTCTCGAAATAACGACTTGCGAAATACCTTTAACAGCCGCGAACTAAAATTATATTGATCACAAAATTCTGGTATAAGTGGGCTTGTACCAAGTGGGATTTATAATTATGAAAAAACTTTATACCTTCGATCTTGTGAGTTTTCTGCCATCTTCATCGACGAGTTCCACGCCGTTTGTGATTTCGTTTTGCCTCATTAGAGGGATATTAGCACAATTAGCGGCTGCTACTGCAGCAAACGGAACGTATCTCTGAAACATTTTTCTTTTTCATCTTATCCTCCGCAATGTGGGACGAGTTTCGGAAATTCTGTTTCAACATATGTATAGAGAGTGTCCCAAAAACTAAGAACAATTTTGTTTTACTTAGAATTCGTGTAAAATTACATTCTGGAAAATCATTATTTGTTTGCTGGCGTGAAAAAAGTTTGGGGTACTTTGCGCGCGCACGTGAATGTTTACGCACGTGTCTTCCCCGTGAAACTTACAGCCATAAGAGGACTCGCGCGTTTCTCCCAAAACGATTTACATCCTATTGCGGTCACCATTGCTGCAACGGTAGCGCTAACATAAGCTACACCTAGCTGACTAGTAGTTATAGGACTGTTAGCATTTCTGTTCGTATAATTGACAAGCGCGTTGAAGGACTGATTGACCCATTGCCAAAAAACCACTGCTTGCGTCGTCCTAAAGCAGATCAACATATATATATATATATATATATATATATATATATATATATATATATATATATATATATATATATATATA
>NW_022639497.1:2097242-2143990 GCF_010583005.1 Odontomachus brunneus
TATATATATATATATATATATATATATATATATATATATATATATATATATATATATATATAAGAGAGCAGGTAACAACCACAGATGAGAAACAAGATTGTAGAAACTGAGTTGGTATTTTTTGAACTATTTTTTGTATTTTTGAACTATTAATATAAGGCAATAGAAGAATTTTCTGCGAGCAACGTATAACGAGAAAATAATCAGTTCCTCGACACGTTACGATGGTCTACGGAAAATACCTGTAAAACTGAAGCATTGCGCCGGTGATGGCCATACCTCCCGGCACCTGAAAGGACATCCTGCCGAAGACGTTTTGCAGATCGCCAGTGTCAGGATGATAAGCCGACTCATACAGCTTCTTCGCATAGATGATCTGCTCTCTGGTCGTGCCGGCTGGCTCGTTGCCAAGTCTACAAAGTAGAGTGATTCTCAAGTGAGAGAGAAAGAGAGAGAGAAAGCATATCGAGTAAGAAAAGTGTACACATCTCGCTACTACCGCATTACTTTTTAATGACAAACTTTATGAGTCACTTCATACAGAGCTTTTCTCAATGAAAATGTTGGAACGAGCGTAGTCTTCTGACGAGCGAGCTAGTGGGTTTTGCAAGAACTACCTAAAATATCGCCATCCAACAAATTCATTTGTCGTTACCTGTACTGCTCGCACAAGTTTTTGGCAGCGAGCAGCTCTGACTCGGAGACGACGCAGGTGCGGAAGTCGGTCATCCACGCGAAGTACTTCCATCTTCCCACGAAAGTGTTGAGAGCCCACAGCGGCTTGTCCAGGTCTAGTCTGTCGCTCGTCATCGTGCCCGATCAGGAAGTCGTCCCGGCACAGATCTAGTCGGGGTTTTTTCATCATAAATATCGTGAGACACACAGGAGAGAGTCGATAAACGCGAGTTGCGAAAGTCGATTTTCAGTTTATTGAAAATTGAGTATCCTCGTCCAATTTGTTGAGATTTAGAGAAATAAATTATAAATATGAGTTTGTTATTTATAAGTGAAATAGATTCAATTCTATTCAATAAGTACGCGTGGTAAAGAATACGTATCTACAGAGTATCCCGAAGCGCTCTGCGAGGATGATATTTTAGGAAATGATATATGCACAACCGCATCTTAAAACGGGACGTTGGACATTTTTATGCGTTCATATGCTTCGCATGAGCCCGTGCATGTCTTCGTAATATTACAAGATGCCCGACAAGATGAGGATATATTTATAGTTTTAGCGCGCAGGGTCCGTGCGTGAAAATAGCGGCCGCGTTGAGTGTTTTTAAAATATATGAAACAATTTTCGCTCTTTGTCGCCCCGAGATGTTATGCAATATTTTCCGCGCGTAAAACGTTCGATAATAGTAGTCGAGCGGAAGATAAACGTGTTTATTTAGCATCAGCCACCGAGCCTTTTTTAACGCTATTTAAACGAGAAAATAAGCTGTAAAATTATTTGAAAAGTAAAGTGTTTAAAAAAGAAACGTGATTTCTTGAAACTTCGCTGAAATCAGCTAACGTCGGGAATTAAACATAGCCATAAATAATCACGAGAGTTCTCGCATTTACGCATACGCACGTTCAATTATAAATTGCAGCAATGAGTCGTATGCAAAATAGAGAACATTCCATGAAAGTTGCATCGACGTTGAACTGTTTACGTCACGATTCAGTTGATAAACAACATTGCACGTTATCAGTGCCGTGTTACGATGCGTCAATCGAACGGCGCTAATCGTTCGAAAGCAACTCAGAGTCGCGCACGATTCAAGAACCCAAGCACACTTATCGTTAGTTAATCATTATAAAATTATTATAAAATCATTAATTAAAACGTAACACGATAATCGATAAAATTGTTACAATTAACCGAATGTGAAGTTTCCTTTATTGTGTTTAATTGGCGTAAGTCATCGTAAGATCGCTAATTCTCCAGAATTAGATGTAGGTGAATCCGACTCCTCTTTCTGTCAAAGTAACATTCAATTTTTAGTTATTTTAGCTGTCAATCGATTTTGGTCGATTTGCGGCTCGCATTCGTAGTTATTACAGATAAGAAACGAGACTGGAATTAACAATTGCTAACCGAGATGTCACGGCTTGTCTGATCGACTCCAACTTATTTCCAGCTGTCAATAGCAACGTCCACGGTGTGAATACAGCTTAACAAGTGTCGACACATCTCACAACGAAGTTGTGAGTATCGTGCACGCACTTCTTGTATGATATGTATTATCAACACTTTTTTTTTTAACACGTTTCACGTTTCTCTTTTAGCACTCGCGTCGATATCGATTCCTGGCATTCCTAGAAGGTACGATCGAAGGACGACCCATATTTTTGGGAAGATGCACTGTCTTAGAGGGTTGATCATATCGACAGTCATGATCCGACTGATTGGTCTTTAAAAGGTCGTCGTTTACATCAAACCGTGCACAACAAAAACCCGAAAAGAGTAATTTCGTCACTACGCAGGGCCGCATTGTGAGCCCATCGAAGATCCAGTCTTCTCGCATTCGCGATTCGTCATCACGCAGAGATTATGCAACGCTTTTATGAGTACATAGCACTGTCACTTACCGTGAAACGCACGCTGAAGCTCCTTTGAAGCTGCGCTCGATCGCTCCGTTTCAACGTTGGCGAATGCCGGAGATACGGCGAATGTCGAAGCCAAGAAACGCGCGATACAGGTGCACAAGAGGTTCCTAGCTACGCTACTGGTACCCGACAGCACAACCCTCAAGCAAAGCAGATCGTAGTTATGTCGCGTTCACACTGAAGCAATATTGTTGACGGAAACGTCCACGTGCAACAACGTCTCCAGCTTATAACAGTCGAAATTCGGAGGTCTGAAGAACAGGAGATTCGAAGCGGACGAGTAATTATGGGGACAATCGTCGGAGCATAATTAATCAAAGAATGAAGTCACTTTTCCGGTTGCTGCGGAGTCGTGGTTGGTAACATTGTTCACCAGAGATAGGACAAAAGTAGATTTCGAAGATTCCTTCAGGCACCCCTTGCGCGTACGAGTCTGAACGACAATCCGCCTCCAAGACGCGCATGCGCATCGGTACCGGCGACGGTGGCCAGCTGTGTCGGCCGCCAGCAAAGCAAGGCGGTGTGCTCTTCCGCACCGCCGCTCCCCTCTTCACCTGCCGCTTCCTCACCCCACCACCATCATGACTCCAAAGCCTCACCGTCTGCCTCATGCGGCCCATGGCCTCTGCATACACGCAGGCAAGTGAGGCAGCCACAGCCGCCGCTCCTCACGTCATCCGGCTTTCGGGCCGAGCGAGCGAGCGAGCGAGAAAGAACGACGACGACGACGACGACGACAACGACGGCGACGGCGACGGCGACGTTGACGATAACGACGACGACGTCAACGACGGCGACGGCGACGACGACGACAACGACGACGCCGACGACGACGACGACGCCGACGACGACGACGTCGACGACGACGACAACGACAACGACGACGACGATAACGACGACCGGTGCGGAGCGTCGCGACGCGGGGCGAAGCGGAGCGGCGCGGCACAATCCGCGAGCCCACGAAGGATACGAGACGACGAGCTGCTCGCTGCTCTCGGTCGGTTTGCCGTCGTAGCGGTGCAGAACGGAGCGCAGCAAAGCTGAGCGGTGCGGAGAGCAGAGAGCACGGAGGAGAGCCCCTAACCACACGCTAACCAGCCTCGCTCGCTCGCAATAACTCTAAACGAGGCAAGATGGCGGCTGTGGAGGCAGCGGAGGCCCCGTCCGCTCTCCTCGCGTTCACTACGGGCGACAAGATCCTCGTGACCGTCGATTCCGCGCTGCCCGACATCCTCGTGGTGTCCTTCGTTCACGGCGCCAAGTGCTTCCAAGGCGTACTCCTCGACGCTACCAAGAGGTAAGACTTAAAGAAAGAAAGTGAGAGAGTGCGGGAGAGAGAGAAAAAGAGGAAGGACCTCGTGTCGCGACCCGTCTTCCTCTGCTTCCTATTTGTTCGGTTGCTGCCGAGAACCTTTGTCCTGCCGATACTAGGACAACTCTCGCGACGCTTTTTGTCTCCGGAGGGATTCCTCTGGAAAGCACGTTTCACCACTGTTCGATGGCTGCTCTTCTACGAAGGGCCGCTTGAAGATCAGCTAATTCATCAGTCCGATGGTCCTTCATCAGGTCCAAATTCTTCGTCAGGAAATGAGTGGAGAAAGAAGGGAGCGATGTTCTCGCACTTGGTAGATCGAATGTCGACGGTCCGATTTAGGCGCGGATTGGTGATTCGCAGGCGTTTCACGTTGTGATATTCAAGTCTCGGGACTTGGACTTCTAACTGTACGGGATATCCTTGAGGACTAGTCGATTCCAAGGTCGCCAGGATCAGATCGTGAATGAAAGCGACGAGTGACAACCTTGACGACTCTGTGCTCGCTCGTTGTTGATTTCTTGGGCAATACATAGTGATATTGAGCAATAGCAGAATATTAGTTGTAGAAAGCTAAGAATAAAACCGCAGGGATCATCTTTATCTAATGTTTCGAAGGATTCCGCTCGGCAGGATTAAATCTCAGGGCAAAGTTGCGATCGTACTCGGCGAAAGAAATATCGGTTGGTTTTCTAGCCTTCTGATGCTTAGGTGAATGTTTTCCTTTTTGTGTGAATGTTTAGTATTCCAGGATTCATAAAGACTGGTCTTCGAAAACTAACTAAATCTGATGATCCTTCAACAGTTGTGTGGTCAGATTTGCAAATACAATTACGTTCGACGAATCAGACGTTATCAATGTTCTCGCGAGACAAATGACGTGTTTGGTCTGGCTTAGTAATTCCGAGATCCTGAGGCACACCAAAAGCGAAGGATCTGAATCTCCGAATATAAATATTCAAAACTCTGAGAATTCGGAAAACTAGAATGTTACATAATTTCTTGTATTGTTTCATTCTTTCGAAGATTCTATGTCCGAGGCCTTCAAAAATGTTCTGGATCTTAAATCTTGAACTTGATCCTTAGAATGCATGGGCGCGGGACGTCTCTATGACTCAAAAGTTTAGGCGTTCAAGCAGGGAATGTCTTAAACGCCTGACAATGGCAGGATCCAAGGAATCCTTATATAATCGCTTTAAAAGTGATTAGTTGTAAAACGTTTCACTGAGTTTTGCGTGGTAGCTCTGCTCTCAAAATTCGACAAGAATCCTTTTGTCCTCTTCAAGTCTGACCGATTTTTAAAAAGAAAAAATGGCGTTAGAGGTGAGAAAATATTCTTGCGATAAAAATTCTTACAAAATACATTAAAATAAAAAGATATATCCATAAAGTGACACTTACAACCGGCTGAGCACATCTGTAAAATAGTCCGGACGCTTTCCTTTTGTTTTAACAGTAAATAAATTGTCATAAAATTAAGGTGTGTGACGCGCAACCTACTTTTTTTAACCTACTTTTCCACATGATTTTATCACGTTAATTTTACGGTTATTTATTGATTAAAATAAGTGAGAAGCGTTCGGACATGTGTTTTACACATTTACTCGATCGATTGCGAACGTCATCTTACAGTTACATCTTTTTATTTTGACGTATTTTGCAAGAATTTTTAACGTGTACTTTCTCGTTTGTGATATCATAAATTAAGATGGCCGCTGTGAGGATCCAAGAAGCTTAATTCCACTTAAAGCACTTACAGCAACTCGCGGAAATACGCGGAGTAATTTACTTCCTCGCGAGAGTTGCGTTGCTTTCGATAATTCGATGATACTTGTTCTACTTTGTTAGTCCCGTCGATTTCGATGAGCAAAACGTTACGCGCTACGCAATCGAGATAGAATCGAAAGTCGATAGAATAATCGAGAGTACGCCAATCATCAGATCTTTAACGAAAGGCTATTCGAATCATTTCTTTTCTTGTCATTTTCAAGATCGATTTTTTTTCATTCGGAGTTTTCCGGTCGCCGTAGGTGTTGGTGATCATAACTCGCCCCACGTGTCTGAGCACAGTGGAGAGATTTCGAGTTAGGAACTCGGCAGGATATTCAGGACAGAGACGTTTGATGTTCGTAGGATCCAAGAATTGAACGGAGGCGGCGCGACGCGATGCCGTCCGACGGCGCGCGACGCCCGTCGCTTCCATGACAGCGCGTCCCTACGTGAACCTGGTTGAATGAAGCATTTCGAAAGCTGCGATAATTTCGATAACCGCTATCTATCAATTCTCACTCTCTCTTTCTTTCTCTCTCTCTTTCTTTCTTTCTTTCTCTTTCTCTCTCTCTCTCTCTCTCTCTCTCTCTCTCTCTCTCTCTCTCTCTCAGGACAGTACCCTGTCCTTCCCTAGCGTCAATGTCCGGCGTCTAACGTAGGCGTGGAATTCGCGAGTTCCTTCGAACTTCGCGTGACGTCGTAAGTGGCTGTGTCATAAGCGAATTTTATCATTTGTCCGTTTTTTCTCTCTCGCAATCTTACGTGTGCGTACATTTGTATGTACAGGGTGTCCCGTGTATTTTTTTCCCCTATTCCGCGAATTCTTCAACTCGCGCGGCGGAATTTCCCCTCAACGACAATGATGAACGAGAAAGAAGACTATCGATCGGTTGCTTTCACGCAATGTCATCGTGCATCAGTTTCAAATCGCAAATTAGTTTAACTTCCGATTGTAAAGCAAACTCACTTCGAAAGTCACTGACTGTAGACAATAGTGCGCGAATAACGAGCGGCGCGGATGAACGATAGAGTCGTTAATAAAATTCCCGTCGGCATCGACGTTGACTTCGCGTAGTTAGTTGGACGAAGAATGCGTGGACGAGGAGATCAAAGTACATTTCGGGTCACCCAGTATACGCTAAAGAGACCTCGTCGTAGTGGTGACTCATGGTCTCGCATAATAAACGCCACCTTCATGATATAGTCATTGCTGATTTCTCGAGTAGCAGCAACCGAATCCGCACACGTTGCATCGATGCAAGCGAGCTAATCTTCGAAAATTTCACGAGATGATAGTTATCTCTAGACACGTTCCTCAATGGAAGAATCCTTTCACTGAACAAGGCGGATGAGTTCACAAAAGTTCACTTCAAAAATTACAGGGACAATCTTCCTGCCTACAAGAGTATGCGTACACGAAGAGAATCTTATAATAAAAATTACTAAAAAATGTCTAATCGAGAGAAGGAATAAGTCGACATTCTGCAATAATTGATTCTACCTTCATTTCAAATGTGCTACTTACATTTTGAGAATTGAAATGTGCTATTGAAGAATTAGTCATGTTTCTAGCGAAATTTGTTTCCAGCAAAATTTACGCAATGTTCCGTAGCAAGATAAACATTATTATCAGAGAAATATAGTAAAATTAAAAGAAAGAAAGAAAATTGAATGAAAAGAAACTATAGTATTCTTTCCGTGTACATCATCCTACGAAATTTCGCGTTTTTAATTATTAGAACATTATTTTTAAACGTCTCCACTTTTTAAATCAATATCCTGTTTCTCGCGTAAAAATAGGATTTTGGAATACTCTGACTTTTCATAAAATACCTACTTTATTCTAACAGAGCATTCAGTCTAACCGTATTTTTTACACGAGAAACACGATATTAATCTGAAAGTGAAAACGGTAAAAAATTACCGCTCGGTATTTCTAGTGCTAATCACTTCTATTCAGAACCACGATACGGTGGGTGAGCTCATTTCCGCGATGGCGCCTTGCGAATTGTCTAATCTATTTGACAACAAACATCGTAGCATCGGAAATTGCTGCAATTTCAATCTTTTCGAATTTCGAGTGGTAATGTATCTCGCTTTGGAGCTTCGCTCCGAGAGAACGGACTAGATCCCTCTTCTTGAACGAGACTCAGCCGAGCGCCAGTTTTGCTCGGTTCAATTGTCGATTTTTTTTTCGTTCGCCAACTCGCTCGCAACCGAACGTCAATTCTGTTCGTGCACGAGTGACGGGGTCTCTCTTCCACGTCGCATGGGAACTCGACGCACGGCAGGGTTGGCTGCCCCGCGCTGTCCAGCTCAGAACCTGGCTCTTCGCCGTGGCCGAACAGCTGTTGCCGTTTTCTTACCCCCGCGCTCTGAGTTTTCTCGTTCAAGCCGGCCGGCCAGTGGCCAGTATCTCGTATCGCAATTGCACAACTATGGCAGGGCTGTAAGTAATCGCGAAAGAGGACGAGAGGTGGTCGTTTCGCTCGTCTTCTTCTGGTTGGTGGTTGCGAACGAACGATATCGCACGCAACGAATCCATTACCACATGCCTTATTCATCGTTCGCTCAATAATATCATCATTCTTCTACGCGGTATCGGCGTGTAATGATAATAATCAGTCGACGAGAAACGAGGGGGCAGACTATTTTGGATCAGTTGTTGATGAAGAATTAAAGGGATATGATCGATCGGCAAGAATGTCATTGCGCTGTCCATTCTCGCGTCGTTTAATTATTTCTTTACGTGCGCTGCGCTGTGTATTATACGCTGTATATTGTGGATGTGTTATTTGTCAAGTTTTACCGGGTTAGATGAAAGATAAGCAATACAGACAGGCAGGCTATCTGCTTACGGCCCTGAAGGCTGGTCGGGGCCACCGACCAACCAGGCCTAGCCTGGCCTGGCCTGGCTTGTGTCACGTTGTGCACGACGGTATGGTGCGGTAGAGGTTCCCATATCTTTCCTGCGCGCTTCCCATTATTTCGGGGGAAGTCTCTTTTCATACTAAAAAAGTCGTTGACATAGACATTAATTAAGTTCTCGGAGGAATCTTGCGAGAAATGGCGCTGGGACATTCGTGCATCCAGTTGAGTGGCGAAGTTACTTCCTTACTTACGAATTTGTACAAAGAATTTACTCCCTTTCTTGTTTCCGCTTTCCACAAAGATCGATACTGGCAGGAGCAACGCACGAGAGAGTTACCTGAACAATTTCATAATCGTGAAAAAATATTCGTATCGATCGTAATGAAAACGCAAGTATTATTTCAATAATTTATCCGTATGAATTTTACAAGTAGTTGCTTTGGCATAATACTTACTTCATGATACGCTCCGTAAAATTTTTATTGAGATTGACTTGAAATCGATGACTGAATTAGTGGACGGTAGTCCAAGGACACGGAGTTTATTAGGCTGAAGAACAGTATTTATTGATCTTTCCGACGCGAGCCAAAACACGTCCCAGCTGTGTCGCTCGCGGATCCAAGGTTGAGAACCGCTAATATAGTGGTTTCGTGTTCGTCAGGAACAAAGGGAATATCGTCGACGTCTCTGAGAACGCCACCATTTGCGGGTTGAAACTGTGTATGTATGTGGACACAAAGCAGAGAAACAGCCACGTATACTACACTACAGTCCGTTAGCTGTCTACTTTATTAATTCAAGAAATGAGCCTGTTGTTACTGTCGTTTTTAAGGAGACAATTGGAGCGCTACTGCGATAAGATACGGAAAGTACCATCGAGGTGAAGCGTTTGCGAAATCGACGCTCGACTGAACCGAGACTCGAACTGTCTAAGCAAGATCCAAATTCAGATCTAAATCGAATGTGTGAGATCCAAAATTCGAAAGCAAAGCGAATCTTACGTTACGATGAAAAAAACATAAGAAAGAGAGAGAACATAATATTATGTAGCATAATAAAGTATCATCAAGATAACAAATTCGCGATAAGAATTCCGCTGAAAATTTGTTGGGAACATCTTTCGCCATAATCATTTTCACGTCGTGGCAGCCTCGCTACTTTTCGATTTTTCTTTTCCGTACATTATTCTTCCCCGTCAAGCTGACTCGGAATTTCGAGGGTCTGCCCGTATCGGGACCCAGAAAATATTAATGGATATACCGTCAGACTGTCGCTCATTGTACGCTCCTCTCGAATCAATACCATGACATAGCTGCGTTGTCGGTGCACGAGAAGCCGTTGAGGCATACCCGAAACCGTTGCTCAATACTCTTCTTGCCCAGCCATTCTCATTTCGCCGACGGTTTCGACCGAAGGCATTGACGCAACAATGATCTAATCCATTTTCCGACATGTGTGCGGAAAAAAGTGGCCTCTACGCTCGGAAAAATTGCGTTGTCTTAGAAAAGTTAGGCTGGAAAAAATCTAAGACCCAAGGTACTTGCGATAAATTCCATTAACTAATGTAAATGTGTTTTTCGTGAAGAAACAAACAAATAGTTGTAAATTTCGTTCATAAATCTAATAAATAATATAAATAGGAGGAATTAATTATACTTGTTTGTAATATCATAAATATACACTCAGTAAACACCAAGTAACAATAACATAACATCAATATTACAATTTCCTACTCAACAATATAATTGTTACATAACACATACGTTATATTGTTGAGTATAACGAAATTATAAACATAACAATTTATAACATTGATTATAACATTGATATTACTTGATGTTTATTGAATACATACTTTTTGTAGATGTACACATACAATCTCCCCAAGAGACTGATAAGTTTTTATACAGTTTGAGCAAGAAGTCTAATAAAAGAGAAGTTCTAATTTCTCACATATCTTTCAGATGTTTTCTAAGCGTTTTTTTCAGGAGTTATTTAAATTCTGGGATCTATGAGTAATTGTATGACGCATGAATTATGTTGCAGAGGCCTTCCTTGCGGTGTTCAGCCTCCGGAGCCGATTCCAGGCCCCGATGGTGACAAATTGGCGACGATCGCTGCACGTTTCAGCTACTTCCAAGAACGGAAGAGCACGTTATCGACGTCGACGGCCGCTGTCGTTACCAAGGTCGATCTTCGCAGAAGCATCAATCCGCCTGCCAGGTATAAGAACGCGAGACCCACGGTTAGACTGAGACCACGCCAGGTGCTCTGCAGCAAGTGTCGGTCGATCTGCAACGAGAATAGCGAGAACGTCGATGTCAGCAGGAAGCGGAAGCATGAAGAGGTGCAACAGCAACCGCAGCAGCAGGTACCGCAAGTGCCGCTTAGAATAATGTAC
This sequence comes from Odontomachus brunneus, assembly GCF_010583005.1. Lineage (NCBI taxonomy): Eukaryota > Metazoa > Arthropoda > Insecta > Hymenoptera > Formicidae > Odontomachus > Odontomachus brunneus. Next base: position 2,108,195 of record NW_022639497.1, read on the forward strand.
AGGCTGTCCTCCCTTTCATCTACGGAGTCTTTGAAGAATTTTAAAAGAGAGAGAAAGAGAGAGTGTGTGTATGTGTCTGTGTAACCTGCTGTACTAGTACCGAAAGCTTAGAAAGCTCGCTTTAGAAAAAATTCTCAGCTGAGTTGAGAAATTAAAAAACTAAAATTCTCATGCTTGATCTCTGGCTTAAGAGTCACCCTGTATAACGTACCGCACGGGAGCCAAAGAGTAATGATTTCTTTTGCAATTCGACCAGTTGGTCGCGAGTACCACGAGAAGAAGCGACCGACGTTGCGGTCAGCAATTGCAGAAGGCCCAACGGACACTGCTTTCCGAGTGCCAAGCTGAAAACTCGACCTCCAATCAAGCGACGAAGACAACGGCCTCGAGTCCCGACTCGTCGAAGATGGGGGCCTCCTTGATCCCGAAACTAGCAAGATTACAGCCTAATGAGATCAGCAACGCCATACAGGGCTCTGGTCAATTCCCCGGTACTATATTTTTCATAACTTATCTTTTAATGAGAAAGTTGCTGTCAGTTTGTGGCGATTTAATCGCGAGATTTTTTTCTTATTACTGTTTCTTCTTTGACAATGTCGAATTCCTTACGAAATAATAATTAGTAGTCGAAAGAAATCTTTTTTTCTAAACTAATGAATCAACGTGAATAAATTTTACCGTTTCTGTGACTTTTTGTATTGTTCTAATCTCTTTGATCTAAAGCGGTTCTTAATTTTCTGGCTCTGAGCTGTATCAAGGACTAAACAATTGTTACAGACAAAGTGAAAGTCGCGGCGAGCGCGCAGCCATCGCATTGGCCCGTCAGAGGTGAGGAGGAGACGTCTCTAAGGAACGTCCTGAGACCTACAGAAGAAAGAATGGAGTCCACCGACTGCGACAGCAATCCCTCGATGGCTTATTGCGCCACACCAAGAAGACTCAGCAGTTCGTCAGTGGAGAGTGCGAAAGTACCCGAAGAAGAGGACAAGAAAACTTTCGCAGCTGCGGACTCGACAATGAGACTGAGAACTGGCAGAATACCGAGGAAGAAACGTTCGGTAGGCTCGATGGAGGATCTCTGGGATGAGTCTGTTTTCGAGGATCCCACCAGAATCGCTCGAACTACGCCGGTGATCAAGATCTCATTTGGTGCGCAAGGCGAAGGTACAGTTCTGAAGATACCTGCCAAACTTCAGGACCCCGAGTACGAACAGGAGACTGACGATCCGGACGACACGCAGCAAGAGAGGGATCCTCTGGAATTACCTAGATCCTTTAACAACGACTACGAGTATCACGAAGAGGGTGAAGAGGACGGGCAAGAGCAAGTGGATCCTCAAAAGCAGGGTGTGAAGGATGCTAGTGCGAAGGCGGCCAAACGAGCTTTAAAGAAAGCCAAAAAGGAGGCTAGAAGAAAAATGCTAGGTGGGGTGTCACCAGCGAGATCTCCTTGCAATGGATCACCGAGGTAAGAATTATAACCGTTTCGCACATATACAAAAAGAAATCCAATTTTATTGTTTAAGATTCTGTGGTCACGTTAATATTTTTCAATTAGCCACATTTTACACTGTATAGTGTATACACTATAGTCAGTATAGTCACGTTCCTATTTTCCACAATTTCCCACTAATCTATCCCGATTTATTTAGGTACAATCCTACTTACGATCCGCTCTCGTATCATCGTCGAAAGCACAAGGTGAAGCATAAAAAGAAACATAAGGAAGGCCGGAAGCACAAGAACCAGCAGCAAGAGCAACATCAACCACAGCAACAACAGTCTGAACAACCTTGCTTGGATTCCACGGAACAGCACCAGCAGAATTGGAATGTCCTACCGGGTGGTGAGTCTTACAGAGCGATCAAGGAGCAGTGCCTGAAACAGAAGCTGTCGATATCGCTCAAAAGACTCAATACAAACGCGTACGCGCGTTGCGACTACCCTGTCAGCAACGCGTCCTCCGGCTGCAAGAGTTCCGGCGGCAGTAGCGACGAGCTGAGCGAGCACGAGCCGGAAGTGGAGACAGCGCCCGACTTCCCGCCGCAATCTCATCCTTTAGTGATGCGACTGGCCGCTACTCCTGTCGCTCACTGTCTCACGGCTAACGGCAGGAGGATGGACGTAGGCGATGTCGTGTGGGGCAAGATCCATGGATTTCCGTGGTGGCCTGGCAAGGTACGTACTAATTCTGAAACGTTGTACTCTTTAAATGTGTAATTAAGATTTGATACTGACGATTGTCGTTTTTTTTTTTCGTAGATTGAAACGTTTGTGGCGCTATTTAAAGATAACAATCTGCTGAATAAGACGCTTAATTTAATGTTACGTTTTGTACAGGTTCTAAGTATCACAGTATCGTGTAAAGAGGATGGCACCTCGTCTGGTCCTCAAGCTCATGTGGCTTGGTACGGATCGTCCACGAGCTCGCTAATGTCCTGCGACCAGTTAAGTCCTTTCCTCGAAACCTTCAAGGTATATTGATTTAAATGATGATAAATAAATGATGATAAATAAATGATGATAAATAAATGATGATAAATACAAAAGATTAAATTTGTAATTTATTCTAATGGTTTCATACTATATCAACAATGTCGATTAATCTTTCATACTATCGACATTGTTGACTAATCTTACATATAGTATTCGTGAATCTGTTTTTAGACGCGGTATAACAAGAAGAAACGCGGCCCGTACAAAGAGGCGATACGACAGGCTCAGGATGAAGCTCGTAGTCAAATTACGCCTAATTCGACCAACAGCGTGTTGAACGTTTGCGGTTCGCCCCGTGAAGTCAACGTCCTCTCCTAAGGGAAGTTCTTCGACAACCATTCCTTACTGCCGAGCATCCGTCGGCGTGATAATTAAAGCGCTCGTGGCAAGAGAGTGCTGACCGATTATCCTTGATATTTCCAGCTGTACTAGATTAATCCTGATTTCGTTTAATTTCTCTAATAGCTTACTCATGTTCTTTTCAACTCTATTTTTCGACTTTTCTATTTTAGATCTTTGAATTGATTGACTTGTAGACGCCACAAGCTAAAAATACATTTTGTTTCGAAATTAAACTTTAGATGATTCGCACTTTTGTTTTTACGTGAGAAATTTTTTATGTAAGAAAAAAAGAAAGAGACTGTACGCTTATAGATTTCAAGACTCAAATTCAGTTATTAAATTTCGTAATCTGAAAATCTCTTGGATCTTCGATTATTTAAACTTTTTAGACTTAAATTATCTAAAATTGTGAATATGCTTAATCTTTCTAGAAATATATCTGACGTACACTCTCTTATCACAGACTTCTTACCGCTAATCGCAGCAATGACTGAATTACGAAAAGATAATCGTTATGTCACGAGCGCAGGTCAACACTGACTTTCCACGAGCGCTTGAATTACGACGGATCGGAATTGTCGTGTAACATATGAAATTTTGTACATACCCCTTAGCGCTAATGAAATAGTTACTGATCGATGTTCTGTCAACCATTTTTTCTCGCGATTAGTCGCTTAGAGCCAGTCGCCCTGGTCACAGCTAACCTTTTCTAATTCTGTTTAAAACTCAACGTTGAACTCAACGAACTTCGGCTCTCCACACTTGAGAATTTTATCGTTCCTTCGTATTGTTGTGTCTTGGAATTAAATCCACGGATTCGTAAAGTCTGAAAAATTTCAATTATAAGATTGAAATAAAAAAAGACTTGATTTCAGTCTTTCTATCTCTTAGATTATGAACTATCGGATTCTATCTCGTAGAATATGTGGAGCAACGAATTCTACGAATAGAATATACTCTTAGAATGGATTCTGATGGGACATGAGATGTTGGTCAGAACCGACGAATCATAATATTTTCTCTGATCCCGTAATGTTCACAATCGACTGACTCTCGGCGAATCGAATCGTGAACGTTTACTGCCATCATCACTGGCTTCTCTGTCCTCGGCTTACCAAGCGGACGGTAGCGTGTAAAAGTTTACTCTAGGTATTTCTAGACTAATCGTAAGTACTCACGGCAAAGTTAACTGATCGGTTCGTTTCTTCGTTTATTAATCTCTCAAACGTCTCGGGCGAGACGCGAGTCGCGATTATCGAGGATTGGCAATTATATCGCTAATTGTTGATAGAATGAACATAAACCATTAATTACCCGAAACAGCGCGACTATCTCAGAAACGCAGATTACAAATTGTCATAGTTTTTACGCAATCGTCATTCTTCGTTAGAAACGTGGTACGTGTGTTACCATATGTGGTGTACAGCTTCTCAGCTTCGATGTATTTTTTTATACCTATATTTTTTCTATAGCGCGCATTTTGAGTTTTTCGTCCAGAAAAGCAGCGATTTGAGGGATTAAGTATGAATTGTTGGTAGTTGTGTATTGATAATTCTTTCTGTCGGCCGCCATAGTGATTCGTGTCGCAGATTTAGCTGGACAAAAACGCTGGGTGTGCTTAGGATTGTATATTTAAATGTAAATTTTCATTCTCTTCTCCGACAAAGACAGCCAATATTTACGCTTTGTGCCAACACTGCCGTGTAATTAAACAATCGATTGTTTGATCTTCGAGCAACGATAATTGTAAAGCGACTTTCGGGCTCGCGATTGACTGTGAAAATAGCTTGGATAAATCCCGTCTCTTAAAAGCACTAATTAACTACAAAAGCAAACTTTTCTAACAGAAAGAAAGAGAAATGTGTATATGAACTAACGAAGAATTTTCAACTTATAGTCTCAGACAAGAGAAGTGCGAGAAATTAAATCTCGTAAATTACTCAATAGTTTTTACATCTCTAATATTGACGAAAGTGAAGATCCGAATAATATTCGTGAATTATTAATACGTTAGAAACTCGCCACTAAGCTTCGTCGTTTTAAAGTGATGTAGTAAAGTCGCCCAACTCTTTCGCTCAGCGAACTTCTGAATTGTTGTGCAAAAATTCTCAAAAACTTCCCGACTCCGTCGAACATCGCGAATCATTTCATGAGCAGCCATCTTAATCTCGCAGTGGCAAAAGCGTTGTAAAACTGCGAAGGGTACTTAAGAGCTCCTAAATTATTACCATCATCGATGCACGCTGCCACTTCCTCGATACGGTTGTCTTCTGGAAAGATCTTTTTTATGCTCGAAATTGAAAGCATTATTGGGTTTATTCTCCGTGATGCGAACAATCGGCTTGATTTCCGAAGACGTTGAGAGACTGTTTATTCGGGTACATCTCTAAGAGAAGCTCGATCTTGCGGAATCGCACGGAGCTTCGAGAAAAGTGGATTGTCGGGAATTATTGAAACATTAAGAATTCTCTGATTACCAAGTATAGGCCTCTGTAATTTTGCCCCCTTTCCTTCCCCCCACTCTGCTCCTTCGCTCGTCTAATATCATTAAACAGTCGAGAGTTCCCAAATTCTTGTCGAGGCGTAGCGAGTTACTAGAACATTGAGTATCTATTGATTTTAATCAACCACAAGACAGAATTAATTGCGAAATGAATCTTACAAGATGAGACGAAGATTTTGCGAGGAGTCTCGCGAAATCGGTCGCGACGATCTTTTCGTTCGACAAATTATTGATTTGATAGTTAGGTACACGGATGAAAACTATGCGGACCCGATGATGTGGACTAAAAACGAAAACTAAACCGATGCGAGAAGGGAAAAATGTGTGTGAATGTGAGAGGAGCGTGACAGAGCGAGAAAGAAATAGCGCGAAGAGATAAGATGTTTTAAGTAACTGTGATTTTTTTGCAAATGTTTTATATATATATTATATATATATAATATATATATATGTATATATATACACATATATATATACATATGTTATACATGAATATGAATTAATTTCTACATACATAATATAAACGATGTTTCGATGTCGCTGTGTTTATACGGACTAGGCTAACATATCGTTAACAAAATTATTATTATTATTATTATCATTAACGATTATTATTATTACGATGATCATGATTATTCCTTATCGTTGCGGAGCTCGAGTGTTGCTGATTGCTTGCTGTAAGTACACGAGGATGGATTGTATGGTCGATTATTAGCACATTCTTACCGCCACATCAAGCGAATGAAAGAGGGAATGGAAATTGCACATGCCAATTATCACAGAAGACAAAAAAAAAATCTTTGTGCATTTCTTTCTTTTGTCTTACTAGGCTCGGTTAGGAAATCATGTTATCCGTACTTACGTGCCGCCGTCTCGATCGCGCACTGGTCGCTTTTGTTATTTAATTTTTTTCTTCGTAGTCTTGTGTTAAATATTTATGCGCGATAAAGGGAGCGTTCATGCACGCAGTCGCTTCGTCGTAAATCGTGCATCATCTCCAGACGTAACTTTTTATTTAGATATATACTATTTATTTTATTTAGGAGTGATATATTATTTATTTTATATTATCGATGAGAATATATATATATATATATATATATATATATATATATATATATATATATATATATTTTGTGCGTAGTAACACGTCAATATACGAATTGTCCGATTTCTCTATTTTTTGATTACGCAGGATATATAGCCGAGGTGACACATTGTCTCTCTCTCTCTCTCTTTCTCTCTAAAATGTTTTCTTACAGATAAAACACTAACTTAACAATGCGAAGAGAAAAAGGAAAGTACAAATGAGTACAATTATGACCTGGAGAAGCTTACGTTTACAGCGAATCGATGCTGCGTGGCACGTGAGTGCTACTTTAACGCGCTGTAATTAGCGCTATTGATTTAGGGTTCGCGATTGAACGTTAATTTACGAGATATTAATGTCGCGATTTGGCGAAATTTACCAGGTAAACAAATGGTTTGAATAAATCGGCATATCTACCTCAAATTCTCTTTTTTAATTCACTCTCTTAGTTATCTCAAGCCACAAGCTCCTTCGAAGAGACCCGATTTATTTTACAAATATTCAAAGCATGCTGATCCGATCCTGGTAAATCCTCTTTCACCAGCCCATATCAATGACGCTGGTCCACAGTAATTGTTGTTAAAAAACCACGTTAACACGTAATTAATAAATTAACCTATTGTGTATAACAAATTGAATATATAACCGATAGAGAGCCACGAGAGCTAACAAAAGTATTTAAAAAAATTAAATTAAATTAATTATAAAAAATATTGAAATAAACCTGGTCTTTCATGCGGCTAACATTGTTAAACTTCTCGTTGAAATTATTTCAACTTCGCAATTACAACAGAACAATCATCACTGGCTGAAGTAAGAAAAAACCAAGCTTATCTAGAGTGTCAATGACTGAGGCTGGTCAATAACTGTACTGAGAAAAAAGCACTTGAAAATTTATTTGTGCAGAAATAAACTTTATTTCGTAGAAATAAACTTTATATTCTACAAATAAATGTTCAAGTAACCTTTTTTTCAGTGTATCTCAGTAATGTTCAGGGTATGTCAGTAATTGAGGATGTTTATCCTATCTGGTAATTCGAATTTTGATTCAGCTTTGAGATAATCGGTAAGAATCAGCGCAGCAATCAATGTGTCCAGTCGCGAGATGGACAACCTCAGCCCCAACATCCGTTTCTAAAGCAACCGTGGAGAAGTACCCCTTTTTTTCATAGAGATATGCCTGATCTCGTCTCGCTCCGTCGCGAATTCGAACGCAGAGGGTGCGCTTCCCCCGGCGAGATGCGCGCCCGCGCATTAGCGGCGAGCCGGCCCTAGCCGGTTTTCTTTGATTTTCGCGTAGGACCGCCGGCGTTGTGGGCACCCTCTCGTCGGGGTTGCGCGCCGCACCCTGTTGTTGGCGTCGTCGCGACGTATCGTCCGGCGAGCGCGGCGTGACGCGACGCGACGCAACCCGTTCGGCGTCGCGGACGAAGATGCACCGGCGGCAGGTGCGCGAGCCTTCAGGTAATTCGACGATCAACCAACTTGTGGAGGATACATCGAGAGTGTGTAGTCGGTCGATCGAGTCCTCGAGTTCGGTTTGTCGTCGCGAACACGAGTACAAGTTCCAGCTTAAGCTGCCGTGGCATAAGAACGAACCTGTTCGGACGTGATCTGTGATTTTTTGAAAAATATCTTGGAAATATTATTTTCAAAGAACATCAAGGATCATTTATTAATCAGAGAATGGCATTGCCAATTTAACATAATATTTATCTTTTAACATTGAGTGACGTTGGAGCAGAGATCTTATTAGGTGCCTGTAGCTATATATTGAAAGAAAAAGAGAGAGAAAACACAATAGCCGTGGTGATTGCACTCTTTTTCTCTTTCTCTTCCTCCCTCTCTCTCTCTCTCTCTCTCTCTCTCTCTCTCTCTTTGTAATTGCTGATCAGATCGGGTGGAGCGTCAAGTGGTAATAGATTGTCCCGGCGAGAAGAAAATGACTTTATTAGTTGAGTTCTCGTAAAAATCGAAGCTTGCGGCTCGTTGAGTCGTAAGAGTGCGACGGATGATGAGATATCGTGATGAGAATATGTGTATCCTGACAGATGTTTCGTAATTTGAGCTTTGATTAGGCTGGTCGACCCTGCGTTCTTCTGCTTTTTAAATCTCTGTTGAGGAATTTTAATTCAGCGTTTTGTCAACACGCTTGCGAAGTCGTTACGGTATGAAAATAGTGCCGCTTTGACTGGCGAAAGTAAATAAGTAACACTATCTTATCGAATGCTGGCTTAGCGTAATGAGTAGACTTAATTTTTGCCGGAGATTAAAGCGTCAGCTGGCTCGCTCGATTAAAGTTTCCGTCCGGGTTTCCCGGGTATAATTTACGCGTGATTGAAGTTGCAGTAGTTGTAAGTTTTTCTCAATTTTTCTTGAAAGTAAATGTGCTCGATTTTTATCAGACTTTTATATGGTCGGAAGGAAACGCAGCCAATCAGTCTCTTCCTGTGTGAATAACACAGATTACAGCACTAATAATATCATGATTAATGTAGGCGTAGTCGTTTAAATTTCAATTATTACATTCGCGCCACCAACAAACGTTATAGCTCGGAATTATAGCCACCTTGTATATCGCAGTCCCTCGTAGAGCGATCGATCGTATAAGCACGACGTGGCGCAATCCTGGAAAAGTACTCGTTTTCCTGAAGCACCCGATGTACAACATATTATCTCGAGATCTTTGAAGATCAACTTATAAGACCCCCCGATGTTTTGTCTCCCGACGTCGATTACTGATTTATACTGAAGACACGTCGTGATTTTTATCTCAACTGTCCGTTATCGATGCCATACAAAAATCATATAGCGAAAGAGAATTTCTCGGGAATTCCGTCAGCCAAGATCGAACATTTAATAGCAAATCTAATTTTCGCGCTAGTCTGCCCCTCAAAAACGTGAAAAGAGCTGGACAAATCGTATTCTGTCGCCGCTCCACTTGAAAACCCGGACTCACGATACGACCGGTGCCCTTTTATCTTTTCTTTCCCAAACAGTCCCGCCTGGTAAATCGAGCAAACATGAAATATGGGTCATAAAGGTGTCTATCGAGCGAGCAGAAAAGGAGAGAGAAAGAGGAATAACGCGACACTTGGTTTCGTTCTCTAAGGACTCCGTCGCCCTCGTCTTTTCCGCCACCTACCCATCCCCAGCCACCCCCTGGCCGCCTTTCCACCGCCTTTCGCGCGCAAGCCCCGTGCATCCGCTGACAGCTGCAGCTGCGCGAGCTCCTTGCAAGAGGCAGGTGCACACCCTTCTGCAACTGCAGTTGCCAGTATTCGCCGCCTCGGCCTGCGAGCTTCAAGTTGCTGTTTGTCAAAATCGAGGAAGATCCTCTCGTGACACCTCTAACAGTTGCTACACCTTTCACGCTCGCGTTGCATCGCGAGAGACACGACCTGTCTGTTGTTTACAGCGTCGTCGTCGCTTCCCGACGAACATGAGATCGATATTATTATCTTGACAAAAAATACGAGTTCCATGCCCTGCCATGGAGATGTTGTTTAACTGCGGCGATTGAAAAGAGAAAGAGAGAAACCGAAAGTCCGCGTCTGAGTAAGTCGGCACCTCTTTCAAGATGTGCTCGATTGAGCGACCGGATATTACTAGGTTATGATTTGCAATATTTTTTTATCGTACATTGCGTCCCGTTGTACGGCATTCCACCAGCGAAACGTATTCATTGTATTGAGTATGCAAATTAATCTTTGAATTCTGCTGATCGCGTACAAGTAAATTCATCGTCGATTCCCGGATCGACCGGAAGATGTTCGATAATAATAATAACAATGGTAATATAATAATACAGCGTTACGCCTTTAAACTACCGGTTCGAGCAAAACAGATCCGTTTGTGTTGGTGAAAATATGTTTTGCACGATTTCGACGCGCGTTTTTGTGGACTTGTAAAATAACAACATCGCGCGAGACAAGCGAGACACTGCTGTGTGTTTTACCCCACCGGACGAGTTATAATACACGTGTCGTCCGAGGATGTACCGCATGCAGTGGTGGTATCGCACGTTGTATGACACGGTGTTCACAGTTTGCGACACTTTCAGACGAATTATGATACACGTGTCGTCCGAGAGCGCGCTCAGGTATGACCGGGTGAAGCGTAAAGGTGCGGCTTTTTTCACGAACCTGTTCAAGTCGAAGAAGCTGGCGTTAGGGATGAAGATTAACGAGGACGAAGAGATGGAGCGCGCGCCCAGGGTGGAAACTCCCGGTAAGTCGATTCTTCGATTGTATAATCCCGGAGATATTCGCGACGACACGATTCCGTCACATGTGGCCGGGGATTAATGACACACCTGCGACACTTGTGCTTTCAGCGGTCATCACCACTGGTTGTCGTCGGAACGGCTTCGAGAATGACAATACTATGTCGCGAATTCCGTCAACCTTGAGCGTGACAGCAGTGGACGTTGTCGTTGCCTGTCAGCCGTCACCATCGCACTCCATTCTGACCTTGACACCCGGTAGAACGCGTAACATCGATCAGGACATGGAGGCGCTCAGACTGAGTCGTCAGGACAATCCTTTTCTGCAGGTTCGATTTCAATTGCTGCATTATTACCCGATCGTCGGATATTAAACTGCTCGATTTCGCGAAATTATCGGAACGATTCGTTGAATTGCAAAATGTTAGTTTGATGTGTGCCAATTTTGTTGCAACTTTAGACATTAGATCGCTAAGATATACATGTCTTTATAATTTTGCTATTTTATAATTTAATGCTATTTTATCTGCGTGACTTTATCTTTGTAATTTTTTTGTGATCTTCATATATCTTTGCGACTTTGCAATTTTTAGATCCCTGTAGTTTTCTTTTTTTTTCTAATTAAGCTTAATGCTCGCAGAAAAACATCGTGTTTTAGTTTTCGGTCGTCCGACTTTTCTGCTTTTCTGCAGAAACGTTCAGTGAGTCGTTAATACGATATAACGCGTTCTTTTGTTCCATGGCGACGGCTAATGTACGTGTCGCTCCGCAATATATCGACGCGATTGTGCAAATTTTCTCTAATTATTCAGGTACTAGCGAGTCGCGAGAGCCTCGTGGAATCGATCGAGGAGTCCGAGTCTGACGATGCGATTCTGATGTCGCAGGTAAGACTTCGATCAAACTTCCGGGTCTAATAAAAACTTGGCAGATCTCAGTCTCTTTCTCTTTTGGTTGCGTAAGAAAGAATTTAAAAAATGGAGAAGAAAGGAAAGGAAGAAAGCAAATAAAATAAAATTCTCTTTTTTAGCACACTCTCGGAATAAAATTCTTTTAATACACGGTCTCGAAATATTATAAAATGTTATAATATTATAATACATGTAAATTCTTTTTGCGAGGAACTTTAAATCGAATTAATACAGTTCACACATATGTAATAAGCGTCATGTCAAGGTCTTCTTGTCGAGTAACGAAACGAAATTTCAACCTTCTCGAGGTAGTAACTACATGTGCTTTCAGGAATTGGGCGATGCGGATCCTTTGACACTCGCGCAGGTACACGAGCATCTGGTGCGCAGTCCACCGCCGGCGTCTTGGCCCAATTCCACGGCTTTCCACTTTCCCCATCAGGATCCGACCATCACCCCGGGCAAGAACGACAGCAACACGGTGCCACCGTCTAAGAGCCCGTCGAGGACGCCGTCGCATCGCGGCAACGAGCATGAGCTCTCCAGGAGCGAACCGTCGACGGACATCAGAGGTGAGCGTTTCCTCGTGAGAATGCTCGTCGACGTTCCGCAAAACTCTGCGAATAAATTTCAAAAAAAAAAACTCGAGGAAACTTGCCGCTCCTGTTTTCTTTTTTTTCCTTTTCTGTCTCTAGAGTCGGATTCTCTTAAAAAACTACGTTTCTGGTGGTCGTAAATTGCGCGTGACGGAGACACGGAAAGGAGCGATTAACCAAACGAGTCGAGACCACGAGGCGCGTCTGAAACATTTCGTCGGGGCACGTGAGATTGTCCACGTGTCCCGATGAGATTGCCGGCTCCCCATGCCACGCGGCATAGCGCGATGGAAATGTAGATCGGAGCTTTGGCAAATCGATCCATTTGCAAGAGAGAGAGATACTTACTTGTCCGACCTTGGCATTGCGTTTACGGACACGCGCGATTCCCGTCTTTCTCTTTCTCGCGTGTACACGCTCTGCCTTCTCCTTATTTTTAACCCGAATAAATTAAGGTTCCTCGGTGGGACGGCCGACGGGAAGTATCGCTACAGCTTTCTGTGCTATTGAAGCCACCGGATCGATAGAGCGATTATAGAAGCTACATATGACGACTCGCTATCATTAGCTATCTCTGCGAAACGATATTATCGCACATTTGTGAGGTATCGCTTAAAAATGTATCTCCTAGTTAATTGATCGTGTCCGCAGAATTTCATTTTATACAATTTTGTGCCGGTATATTCCAAATTAATAATATATTTATACATCTTGTGATTTATCCAATTAATAATTTTGTATATGATCAAATGAGAACTCGCGTGTGCGGAAATTAATCCATAAAGTGCCTAGGGAGTCCCCTGTGGCGACTCGACGCACACGGAAAAATATCATTCTGCTGCTTACTTAGCGTCTACTTTTCTTCTTGTAAGTGGTAGTTACCTTCAACAAAGAATATTTTCTCAATAATAGTCTCCACAAATATATTCCTCTTAAATTTGAGAAAAGTTCATTCTTATGCACTCAAATAGAGAATTCATCCTGTTTACAAGAATATATGATAAAACTTTACCGAAGAAAAAGTTAGTATGCAATGAGCAAGCCGAACTTTTGTTTTAATTTAATATTTTTGACTGAAACACCAAGCTTATTAAGACGTAGTACGTATTTATTTTGAATAAATTTGATGCTTATAGTGAATTCACGCGATAGAATTGCGGATATATAAATTTATGAAATATCGAATGTCGTATGTATTTTTTTGCGTACGGAGCTAAGAAAGCCGTTTACTGCAACTAAACGATTCTTTCCTTTCAGATCGACACTCGCATCCATTCTCGTTACTTCATCCGACGCCGATTCGCTCGTTGTCGGAAGTTCGACGACTTCATCGCTCGGCGGACGACAGCGTGCAGCTGATGTCGAGTGAATAAGCCACAGCGGGACGTCGGGAAGCGATCTTGATCGTTGAGAACGGTTCCTCGTGAACGAAGGACATCGACTTCCGTAAGTCCGGGCGTGTTCGGAGCAACGGCTGCCGACGAGTTGACTTGGAAGGACTTGGAGCGCGGCGAAGACGAGTTCGCGGTCGCCTCCAGGCAAGTTTTGTCCTGATATCGAGAGAGGGTCGTTGAAAACGAGAAGCACGAAGGATCATCGAGGGATCTTCTCGCGTATACGACCCTTGATTCGCGATGCGTTGTTTTGAGGCACGCGCGTGAAATTGAGACGATGATCGTCGAGGCAACACACACAGAGCAATTAACGATGCTTCGAAGCGCATTTTTCAAGCGCGATTCTCAAGCGCAATTAATGCTCTTTCCAGAGCAGAGATAAAGAGACGCAGTCTCTATGAAGACGTGATCATTTTGTCGTTGCAGTCCATCGGACTTTGAGTGATCATTTGTTGAATTTATTCCCGATCGGTTGATCAAAAAATTGATTCTCTTGTGCTTTCATAAAAATTCACCTGACTAGCTTAGATTACTTTGATTGACATTTATCTAATTTTTGTAATTCAATGAGTAACGTATAATTATTCCCAATTACGATTGCATATTTTACGAATGGGCCTATTTTTTACAGCCATTTGGCAGTCCAAATACATCGACGTTCTCTTTATTGCTGTTCTTTGTACTCAGTGATTGACGGTCGCACATGTTGATTTTCATATCCGTTCGAGCAGCAACGTACGAACAACTAGAACGTTAGTTTACAATACAAACGATATTCCGAGAGAAATATACATCATAGTTTCTTGAGGCTATGCCAAACCGAGATATTTCCAGATATTTGAAGATATTGTGTGAAACACCTTATACACTAGTTTGCAGAACACTTTGCAGAGATCTCTGAAGAGTCACATTATCGTATATTTACTATCTAATTAACAAAGGTATTGTCTCTGCTAAGTCGTCAGCTGAGTGAGAATCAAACAAATATTATTTATCATATTTTTGAGAACTTCGCAATTTTTGTGTAATTTTAATTACATTTGTATATATTTTTAGACTTTATCGAAGAGCGACGTAGCGTCGCGTAACGATTAGAACGTCACGTTAGAGCACCGCTCGTAATTATTAATTATTATTACGAGGACAATGTGTATTGTCCCGAGATCTGTTATAGATATGATAGTTATTGTTGACGCACATGTCTAATTATTCGTGCAATTTAAATGTCTATTTTACGTAGCTGTTTTAGAAATGTTTCATATTTAATTGTAACGTCTCTTCTATACTAATTGGACATTATCTCTTGACTCGATCTTGATTGTTGTTGAGCCGCGAGATATTTTCTTCTTTTAAATAATTTAACGTGCAATTTTTTGCTATATTGAAACTCTCTGACTTCTAAGGGCAATTTTGAGAAGATAATTTCGTCGAGACAAGTGACACACAACTTTGTGACTCACGAAGATTAATTAATTTCTAACGCTGACGATGCGCCAAATGTACAGGCCTCAATTAAACTATTCCTCAAATTAGATGAGTAAACGAATAGTCGTAAGAACTTTTTTATGAGGCAAAGCAGTGGACGGGTTTGTCGATAACGATTTATTCCCGGCATATTGAAAGTAATATTTCTTTTAACGATAAAAAAAACCGTCGTCAATGAATTCTCAACGAATCAGCCAATTATTTCTCCTTCACTTTCTAAGATGACGATCGATCTTTTTCTGACGTAAATTGTAATGTAAATAGAATCTGACGTGCTCTCTTAAATTTCAATATCGTCAAATCTATCAACAAAATTAATATAATATTAATTTTGTTATATTAAATTAGTGTTTATATTAATAAATATCAGTATATTAACACATTTTCGCGTGACGCTCGTGTGATACACGAAGCGTATCACTACTTCAGAGCGAATGCAGATGTGTTTTAATTGACGTTTATATTAAATTAATATAAAATAATGTCTTTGAAAACTTATAAGAAAAGTTGCAAAAGATGTTATTAAACTTGTTGCACTCTTGAAACGTCAATTACTTGCGGATAGATGTATAGTCATAGCTCGGGAGATTTTAAATATTTGGTCAATGCAAGATCGAAGATTAGATAATTATTCTCTTGTAATTGCTCTTCCTCGCCACGTAGTAGGCGTCATTACGAGTGTTAGAATTTAATCTTTTCGATTATCTCGGACAGTCTTTTTCGTGTGTATAAATTTATCGTCCATTTGTTGCATTCAACGACAGAGCCCGTCAGTTTCTTTTACAGGTATACGTCGAAAAGTGTTCGATGCGATTCAAACGATTAAGTTTAAGCGATATTAGAAATGGGTGGCCAATCGAATGCAGAGTAGAACTGTATTTATCCGAGGAAGAAGAGAAGTGTGGAACAATGCTATTAAAGTACTATCATTAAAGCTCATACATACTCTCATATACTCTCTCCATTCATATATAAAAGGTCATATAAACCAACTGTGTGCTAGGGCGACTTCGAACTCATTACTTATAATGCGGAACGTATATTACGACAATTAAGGAAAATAGAATTTTCCCATCCCCCCGTAAAGGTATCTCTTTGTAAAATAATACACCTCGTTTTCGATCGGCCACCCGGTTAGCGCCGCCGACCGGAACGGAACGGGGCGCGACTTTAGCAGGGTTTATACGGACTTTGGAGAAAAAAAAAGAAAAAGAAGAAAAATAGAAATATAGCGGAGTATCTAGAAAGTTACTGTATATCGAATAGAATCCAATTGACTTGGCCATTGAGAATTGAGATTAATTATATTGTACTTGTATTTACATAGAATTTATAAGCATTTAGAGTCCCAAGGCGCTCGCTCTTGAGAAGCGTGCTGCTGAAAGTTAGACAAGAAAGAAAGAGAGACAGAAAGGAGAAAGAGAGAGAGAGTAGTTGAGAAAAAGTGAGAATATAAGGCCGATTAGAAAATGAGTCCATTTAGAACCAATTTTTTCAACTTCTTGAGCTATATAAGCTAAAAAACAGGTAAATTATTTGTCTGTCTTTGTCTAATTCGAAAGAAAAACAAAGACAAACGTATGATTTAATCTACTAGTTGGCTTACCAAGCTGCTAGTTTTCCAAGAAGCTGAAAAAATCGATCCTTGATCTAGTCGAGTGTAACGAAAAACGAACACGCGACGTTCCGCAAGAAAAGAAAGAGAAAGACATGGAAGTCACAGGACACCGAGGTAACGATGACAGACAATGAAGACGTTCTTCGAAGAGGGGACGTTGCGATCAGCCGAAGCCCTCAATAGCCAAACGACGCAAGATAGTTTAATCTTGCTCTTGCGATGTAACGGCCTATAAAAAGCGCGCATTCATCGACGATAAACGGATCATACTAACGCAACACATAACGATTATTTCCGGCGGAACTACGTAGGACAACTTCGACGCAGGTTGCGGGCTGCGCACGTACTGAAGAGTTTCGTTAGGCGAGCGTTTTGCTGTTCTGATTTTTCTTTCTTTCTTTTTTTCCTAGGCAGAATTGGCGCATAGACACATTCGAGAAGCAACAACGAAACTCTCGAGTGCACACGCCGTCTAATAATTTAAGACATTTTGCATCTTGCAAGACTTTACAAGATGTTACATGCATAAATAGTCGCGACTCACGCGCGATTAAAGTTTTTCAAACAGGCTGGACAGTACTTCACCGTGTCATTTTACGATAATTATCATAATTAATTGATCGAAGAATGATCATGTCGGTCGCTACGTTGACTGTATTGTATTAGCCATCAAGATTTAATTTCTCTTCGCAGTTATTAATAACGTTCGGATCTTTGTGTGCAAAAACGAACAGCAAAGCGGCAAATAGAACGACAATGCATGATGAGTAACAGTATATTCGAATTATTTGAGGATTAGAAATTTAATAATGGAATAGCCAGAATTTAAGTAAAAACCAGACGTGTAATACGAAGATAATTAACTGGAAAACAAGCATAATAATATAAAAGATTATTGACATTGCCAAGTTTTTCATTTTTATTACTTTTTAAGTATCTTTCATCGATTCGCGCGTCGTATATTTACGTTTTACTGTTTGTTTTTGCAAACTAATCAGAATAGAGGTTATTAATAATTTTAACATATACATAAGCGAGTGTATATTGGAAGGATAGAAAAAGTGCGTGTATGTATCCCATACAGCACAAATGTCCGAAATACATCCCAGAGACATCCTAGAGATATCACATTGTCTCTGGAACGTCTCTGGGATGTATTTCAGATATTTGGTGCTGTATGGGAATGTGTCCAACACACACACACACACACACACACACACACACACACACACACACACACACACACACACACACACACACACACACACACACACACACACACACACACACACACACACACACACACACACACACACACACACACACACACACACACACACACACACACACACACACACACACACACACACACACACACACACACACACACACACACACACACACACACACACACACACACACACACACACACACACACACACACACACACACACACACACACACACACACACACACACACACACACACACACACACACACACACACACACACACACACACACACACACACACACACACACACACACACACACACACACACACACACACACACACACACACACACACACACACACACACACACACACACACACACACACACACACACACACACACACACACACACACACACACACACACACACACACACACACACACACACACACACACACACACACACACACACACACACACACACACACACACACACACACACACACACACACACACACACACACACACACACACACACACACACACACACACACACACACACACACACACACACACACACACACACACACACACACACACACACACACACACACACACACACACACACATACACACACATACACGTGAATCACATACATACATATACAATTGCATACATACACCCAGGCAACACAAGATCTCCAGGGAATATTTTAGGGACGTTCTTAGAACATTTTTAGGATTTTCTGTGGAAATCTATGCCGTTTGGAACACATACACACTTGCAAAGTATGTGTTTTGCGATCGCGCGAAGTTTGCGTTGCGATCTCTAGATGTGTTTGTCGTTTTCAAATAAAAATGAAATATATTTGTGTTACACTGTAAACGTAATGTCATGCCGTGTAATTTATTAATTATTTCCTATCCCTGTGTGATCTTATACTTTAATATTTATAATAACATTTCACATGCAGTTATACAAATGCGCTGCTTTTATTCCCCATCCTTTTCACATTTACTATTTGAAGATAAAAGATCACTGACCTGTCATTCAGTTGTGTACTGTTTGAAAATAAAAAGACTGCAAACGATAGTTGAATCGTCTTATTCGCAAACGATGTCCGTTCGCGCCGTTCAATGGTGTTATTAGAAAATAATATTCGATCAACTTATTATAAGTTGTACTATGACTTTAATTAGTCAATAGGAAAGTGGCGGCTCGTAGCGGAGACTTTGAAACTAATTTTGCTAGATACGGGACGATTTCATAAAACTACGTCTCTATGGAGAAAGAAATAGTGGAACGGAACAGTAGGAATAGGTAGATAAGGCAAATGTGCCTGGAGCACAGATGTTTATACCTAAACTACCTAGTAAGTTCAACGATGTTCACGAAACGTCTGTTCGGACGTCCATACATGTCCAACTGCGAACGTTTAAAATAGACGTTCCTAAAACGTTCAGTAAACGTTTATGTAGTCGGGCAGAAAAGATTGTCACAACTTCTGCAATGAATTTTAGAACAAACCACTAGTTTCCGAATGTGAGGATTCCTCTGCTCACACACACAGATAAAGCTGCGCAATACATTTCGTGCCAATTTCGGCTGTCACGAGTAATAATTGTGATTATGAAGTAAGAGATAAGGAGATCGAACTTAATAGGGCGCAAATACCCTTATGAAAAAAATACGAAAAAACTCTCAATTTTGGGTGTTAACACTCAAATTTAGGTATTTATCTCCACTTTTTGGGTTTTACACCCAAAATTGAGCGTTTTTTTCGTATTTTTTTCATAAGGATAGAAAAAGTGGTCTTAATTGGTGTCCTTTAATTGAAAAGGAATCCGCTGAAAGGAATAACTTCTTATGGTTGGCGCCATTTGTAAAGCGATAAGTTAGAGCAAGATAAAATATAATGTCTCATGGCTCCTGCACACAGGACGCGGTAATGCTTGCCACGCGGCGGAAGTTCGCGTGACGGCCAATCAATATGCTGCTTTCCGTAATAACCTTCTAGCTCTTACGGGAAAACAACATATTGATTGGCTGTCGCGCGGACTTTCGCCGCGCGGAAAACATTACCGCGTCTTGTGTGCAGAAGTCATTACTCTTATTGCACCAGTTCAGTAGTGTAGCTAAAAAGCTGCACTACTGAATAAGAGTGAGACAAGTATATTTTATCCACAGATGTCTATACTAAACTAGATTGCTAACAGTCTATCTAAAAGCATATAACGGCTTGTGTCCGATAGACTTCTCGGTGCATGCGAGAAAATGGCCGCTACCGCCACATATTTTCACTAGTTTAGTCATAAAATTCTTTTGTTGAAAATGAATAGAGCAAATAACGTCCAATACGATCTATTTTTTTGTTACAACATTTTTTGATGTAATAAAATGCTAGCATTTTTGGTTTTAATTTAATGGCAATAATTTAATGGCTACATTGACTTACAATAATTTAATGGCCACATTGACTTACATTGTACGTGTAAGTACTTACACAAGTGACACGTCACACACACAACATCCCACACACAAGACCGCCGCCATTTTCTCGCATGAATCCGGAAACATTACGCGACACACGTTCGAAGCCCTTGTTGGCAACCTAGTTTAGTATAGAGATCTGTGATTTTATTTTGCTCTAACTTATTTACAAATGACGCCAACCATAAGAAGTTAGGGCGAGTTTTTTAATTCATCGATGGATCCATCGCATGATGCGCAAATGCAGTAAAACGCTGTATTTGCACATCATATGATGGATCCATCGATGAATTAAAAAACTCGCCCTTATTCCTTTCAGCGGATTCCCTCTCAATTAGAGAGTCGTGCACCGATTGGCTGTCGGATAGAGAATTTCTAGAGACCCTAATATTTTTTCTACATGTAATACTATCTTCAATGAGCGAACACCGTTATTTTCTAAACATCGATTCTTTTTGCCCATCTCTAGGTGGAACTACATTCCCTACGCCCATTTTCAGATGCTGCCGGTAAAGTATCGATTTGTTGCGTGTGCATCCTACGCGATTTTCTGGCGATTCGTGTCCGTGCTAAGCGCAAAATTACGTGGTTGAGAAGATAAACAGTCCATGTTACCGTTAGCGGTACTTTACCGGTAGCGTGTGAAAATGAGCGAAGGAAACGTAGTTCCACCTCAAAAATGGGTGCAGATGGCGCATCGAACAGCGTGAAAATCGGTGTCGGCCAAAACGTATGGCGTGGCCACTCTTAGATTTTTCTTTGTGGCGAAGGTAATCGGCTGCAATTTATTAGCAATTCGAAAAGGACGTTGATATTTGCGCTTGAACAATGGTCGGTAAGTCAGTAATTATCTCTTTAAAGGCTGTAAGCTTCACGCTCAAGATCTCCATTAATCCGCGTACTTTAATTAAACTTCATAACCGGTACATATTAGCTCTCTGTCTCCCAGTCTCTACCGCAGACTGATTGCCACGTGTTCGAGGTCGCTCGTACATGTGTAAATTTGAATTCTGGCCAAGCCCAACTGCGCTCTGTAACAAGTGTCCGATAAAAACAAGTACGTTGTATCCACGTCGAATCCACGTAATTTACGTGAAATGGACATTTATTCACGAGATATTGATATAGATGTAACGTTCATTTGTCCTCGATAAATCGAGGTATTTCATCTTCGAAATATCAACATAGATTTCACGTAATTATATCCCAACAAAAACAAATACGTACCAAGAAGCGCCAATACGCGTATAACGTGCTTTTAATGCGCATTCAACTGTATTGGCTTCGAAACCGCATTAATTGTGTGTTTAAAATTAATATGATATTTACGCATTTCGTAATAATAAGCCAATAAACACAAAGTAACAGTTATATACCTGTTAGTTGTAATTTCTTACTTAATAATATAACTGTTATATAACGCGTGTGTTATGTAACAATTATATTATTGAGTAGGAAATTACAACTAATAGGTGTATAACTGTTACTTTGTGTTTACTGGGAAATTTTATAAAATGAATGAATAATTTTTTACATACATCGTTAAATCACAAATTATTGCTTGCTTACAAAAGATCTGTTCTTTTTCGTAAAACTTCCTAAATTGATGTTTACTGGTACAAAAAGTTAAAGTTTTTTTCTTTTTAGTGAAGTGGTTGTACTAGTTTAAGAGATTTATGCATATTTACTGAAATATAAGAATGGGTGCTTCTTATTGAAAAATTCCAATTAAACACCCTTTGGGATTGGGATTTCTACTGGATATTTCGTCTAGATTTCTTAGGTGCGTTTTCCAGATGAGCTTTCCAGATGAGATTCCTCACGTCAATGAAATGTTAATATCACAGAATGCCATATTTATAGTTGATTTAACAATATTTGTCATTGATTTAATAAAAAATAATGTTGAAAGAACAACTCGCACATACAGCATAGACGCTTGCAGCAACATTACTGCAACGTTTCAATATTGTATATTGCAATGCAATGTTGCAGAAACATTGTAGAAACATAAATTCGCAAGAATACCAGCGAACAAGATACGCGAAAAATATTTTTTTGAATGCGCTGCCATAATGCGAATTTAATGCGGGACAAATATGCGCTTTTAATGCTAATTAAAATGCATATTTAAAGCGCGTTGTACGTGCATTGGCGCTCCTTGGGTTGTATTCACATCGAATCCATGTAATTTACGTGAACTACGTTGATGGATATATTCACGAAATATCGATATAGATGCAACATTCATTTATCTTCGATAAATCGAAGTATTTCATTTTCGAAATATCAACGTAGATTTCATATTAGCCATATCCCCATGCCCAAGTAGAACAAACGAACACAATAACGCCAAAATGAATAGAAAAATGAATCGTGATTGAAAAGTGAGTTTTTCAGTCATTCTCTTATTTTGACATTATTTTGACGTCAACGTGATTTGATGTTCGATCTGGACAGTACAGCTTTTATTATAATAGAAGAGCATCTCAATTGCGCAAGTTGCAATTGACTGCAACTACAGATTATGATTCATTACGCTATAGATTTAATAATTTATGAAATCATGTTATGTCCATCCACGTAAATTTCGTAAATTCGACGTGTATATAATGTAATAATAAAAATTTTAAGACCAAAATGGAATTTGCGGTGTTTCGTAGACCTCACCTCACTAGTTAAGGCTTAAATTAATAACAAAAGTACGAAAAAATATAATTTTATTAAAATTAAATATAAAAAAATCATATTACTGTGTTAATTGTAACATATATAGATAAAATATAAGACGTTTATATCAATCGAAAAAGTGGTGTAGTGTCTAAAGCAATAGGCTCATAATTTAAAGGTGTCTCAGGTCCAAGTTCGAATCCCAGTGTTAGTGAGAATTTTTAAGTGTGATATAATATTTGGAATATTTATAATATTCTATCAATATTTTTTGTTTTAAACATATATATTTTTCAGGTTTATTGTCACCACATTTGCATATTTTTGTGTAGCAATTTTTGTACCAAACACTTGAAAATAGAAAATTTATGTATTTATCATTTCAAAAAGTACTAAGAGTTAGACAATTATTTATTAAGCTAGGTTTACTTTTACACCCAAAGAGCACAAAATCTTCAGAGAATGTTCTTGGACGTTCTTAGGATGTATGAATGTCCTTAGAATGTCTTTAGAATGTTTTTTGAAGATTTGTGTATGGGCATAGACTGTCTGTTACATAGCCATCATCGGAGTGTTTAAATATTTGTACTCTCAAATTTGTTCCAACATGTGTTGCTTTAATTACAGACAGAATGGAAGAAATAAGGAAGGAGCTAGCTGTGATGCTTTATGATATAAAGGCTGTAAAATTTGGAGAATTTACAACAAAGATTGGTATAAAAACACCAATATACTTTGATCTTCGAGTCATAATAGCTTATCCAACGATCATAGTAAGTAAACAAAGTGGAAAGAAACAAGTGGAATATATATAGTAGCCTATAAAGTAATCATATTTATATCCCTTACCTAGAGTAATAAAAATAAAAGCTATAGTAACAACTATTAACATGATAAAATTAGCTATATGTTGTATATTATCTACTTTCAATAAACATGGTCTTGTTAAAATGAATATCAATTGTCTTCAAGAAAAACGTTTTCTTTATACAGATAAAACTATTTCTGATCATTTATTTGTTTTATTTTTACAGGGTGTATTAG
Source organism: Odontomachus brunneus (assembly GCF_010583005.1). NCBI lineage: Eukaryota > Metazoa > Arthropoda > Insecta > Hymenoptera > Formicidae > Odontomachus > Odontomachus brunneus. The sequence continues at coordinate 2,132,292 of NW_022639497.1, forward strand.
CACAAGCACTGTGGAAACTTAGAAGACATTCCACAAACAAAGTGAACCAAATTTGTGGAGTGCCATATACAGCGTTGCCATTAGCTACACTGATATCTGTACAGAACGATATTCGAATGCTAATAAAAAGGAAAGAGGCCAAATCATATGGCACGATGAAGCTGGTTGAAGGTGTATATTTACCTCGTGACAATTGTGTAATCATTGAGGACGTTATCACGAGTGGTAGCAGCATCCTAGAGACCGTGAATGTTTTGAGAAAGGAACAGTTAACTGTGACGGAAGCACTGGTGATAATAGATAGAGAGCAAGGCGGCCGATATAACCTGGAAAATCATGATATCGAAGTCAAAAGCATATTTACAGTTACAGCATTTATGAAATATCTTTTCGAAGCCGGGAAGATCACAAAACAAATTATGCATGATGTAAACAATTACATGAGATCTAATCAAGTACAAATTCCACCTCTAAGTAAGTCGAAAGATATGATGACATCTTATATCAACATCTAATTTTCCAATTTGAGAGTACAAACATTTAAACACTCCAATGGTGGTTACATAACAGTCTATGTAAAACCCAGTAAACATGCATGTCTAAAAGATGTCGAAAAGATATCTAAAAGATATCTTATGCAACATTTTGTTGCATAAGGCGTCTTTTAGATATCTTTTCGACATCTTTTAGACATGCATATTTACTGGGAAGTAGCTTAATAAATAATTGTCTAACTCTTAATATTTTTTGAAATGATAATTATATATATTTTCTTTATAAAACGAAGACTTTCTCTTAATCAATTGGTTATTCTCTCAATAAATTCACATTTATTATGTCAATCATTATCAGAGTATATAAAGTACATTTTTCACAGGTTTACCGATGAATAGACTGAAACTGTCATATTACAAACGTGCCGAACTAGCACAAAACCCGTTAGCCTCGAGGTTGCTGAAACTGATGGAGAAAAAGCAATCCAACCTCTGTCTGGCGGCGGATTTCACAGAAGCAAAAGCGATTTTACACATAGCTGATCTAGCGGGACCACACATCGTTGTGCTAAAACTTCATATCGATATCGTGGAAGATTTTGATAAGGAGTTTATGCGGGATTTGAAGCAGTTGGCGAAGCAGCATGAGTTTCTGCTGATGGAGGACCGCAAGTTTAGCGATATTGGCAAGACGGTCGCGCTGCAGTACAACAAGGGCATTTACAAGATCTCTGAATGGGCAGATCTAGTCACGGTGCATGCCGTGTCTGGTAAAACTGTTCTCGATGCACTGAAAAAGAGTCTGCCACCGGACGTTACAGAGCATCGTGGTGTCTTCTTAGTTGCCGAGATGTCATGCAAAGACGCGTTGACAAAGGATAACTATCCGAAGAATGCCGTGTCGCTGGCGGAGGATGCCACCGACCTAGTGATTGGTGTCGTGTGCCAGTCAAATCTCTTTTCGTCGCCTGGTTTGCTGCAGCTGACACCCGGGGTCAAGCTGACCAGAGGCGTCGATGAGCTTGGTCAGCAATACAATGATCCGCAGTCTGTTATGAGCGCTGGCGCTGATCTGGTTGTAGTTGGTAGAGGCATCACGGAAACGAGTGACGAGCTGGGGGCCGTCATAGAGTACAAGAAGCAGCTTTGGGCGGCGTATGAGAACAGAATGTGAGAATATGTTGTGAAAATATGTGATTCGAATTAGCTGGTTGACAAAGTTAAAGTTTTATACCTCTAAATATTTCAGATTAATTATCCTTCTTCTTATTATTCCTTTTCGATAGTGATATAAAATACTATAAAATTATATTTTTGCTATTTAATATATTATACATATTTATTGTGAATTAAATTTATATCATACAATTATCCTTCTTCTTATTAAATTTATATCATACAATTATCCTTCTTCTTATTATTCCTTTTCGATAGTGATATAAAATACTATAAAATTATATTTTTCCTATTTAATATATTATACATATTTATTGTGAATTAAATTTATATCATACAAAAAATTGTATTTACTGTTTATCCTTTCTATCCTTCTTCATCTATATATTTTCATTTTTCTAACAGAATTATAATATATGCTTTAATAATAATCAAGATATATTAATCCACATTTAATATTACATGTGTTTTGGTAAAAAAAACTAACGTACATTGATTTTTTAACAAAATGATTGAGTAAATGTAAGAATTATACATAGTTAAGGTATAAGATTTTTACATCTCAGAATTCGTAGGACCGATTTTTCGATAGTATTTAATAATTACTTAACTACTACTTATAATAGATAGTAGTTTATAAACTTATGTATAAGTTTAAACTATTCTATATTGAAAAATCAACCATCAGAACATTATTTAATGGTCATTACTTGAACCATGTTTCAAATACAATATTCAGATTTGAATTTAAAGTTAGACATGAGCTTTCCAATTGAATTGAGTATATATAATGTCACATATACAATTCGACTGAAAAACTCGAATATATTCGACTGAATGTATTCAACAAACCCAACATTCTAAATTTTATAGATTCTAGATTCCATTTCTAAATTAAAATCTGAACGTCTCATATTAGGCAAGTCTCAGGAAACGTCTATTGATATAAGCTTTATATTGCGAGTGAAACTTTAACAGATGTCCGGGATTTTATTATAGATAAACACAAACATTAGGTGTGACATCGCGATACAACTACGTTTTCTCTTCATCACGCTCAAGAGAGAAAGAGAGGCGTGTCTTCTCATTTGTTACAATAGCAAATTGTACGGTTGAGCTGTTTCGTGACAGCAATTTCTGCGAGCACGGCCGTCGTCGTCGTCGTCGTCGTCGTCGTCGTCGTCGTCGTGCGTCACGAAGCTCTCTCTTGTAAGTAAACGAGAAACGGTGTCTGCCGACGCGCATCACGCGTCGAAATACATCGCGCGCGATAACGCGCGTCAGGTGTCAGTCGACCGCCGGTTGTCGTGACGTCCGTATCGTCGTATAGAGAACAACGCACGTCGTCGACGACTGATTTCTTCCGCGAAACGATCATCGCGAATGTTACAAGGGACAACGCGCGCGGAGTAACCAAGAACGCCGGCGTGAAGAAGTATTCACGTGGACGGCCGTAGGTAAGGAATTACGCAATCTCGCCCGCGCGCGCGATTATCCCATGGAAATTCACATGGCCGAGGACGCTCCGAGCGAACGACGCTCGGATCCGCGAATTCAATGCCTTCGGCGCACAACAGAGTCGTCTAACTTTAGCCTGCTAACGTACTTTTTCGAATACTCGATGAAGTGCACCTTCCGACTGGAAGGGGTCCAATTGAAATTCCTTGTGAAAATTTTTGTTATATTATTCCTTCTCTATACTCTCTATACTTTTTTCCTTCTCTCTCTCTTTCTTTCTCTCTCTCTCTCTCTCTCTCTCTCTCTCTCTCTCTCTCACATCAATTCAATTAAATGATATAGTATGATATCAAGGGATATTATCCGAGTCTCGAAGTTTCAGTACGCGACGTAGAAAGAGTAAATATATGTATGTATGTATACACTCTGTTTCAAAACAGTTTCGGTACTTTTTTCTCGATGCAGTTTGGAACGCAGCCAGTGGTCTAATGAGATAACTTGTCCTCGAAAAGTTTCCAGAAGTTAAGTTCTCTTGTTGGACCGTCGACTGCGTTCCCAGCTACATCGAGAAAAAAGTGCTTAAGCCGTTTTGAAAGCAGGTGTATGCATTTTGTTTTGTGAGTCTCGAACGAGGATCGATGTATCGACGATAAGAAGAGGCGTCGCGACTCGAAATTCAAAAATTTCGATAACTGACGCATGCGCGGCGCCACATGCGTTCGCGACTACATTTCGCAAGTGGTCCTGGGTCTTTTCCGTTGCTCTGCGCACTTGTAGCGCGAGCGGGATATTTCCCGGTGTGCGTGTTTCGTATGTTTCATATAGTGCCTAACCGCCGATGTTTCAGACTCGCGGAGCTACCTTTGTTACAACACGCGGCAGAACATGACGGAGACAACATTGACGGATTACGAGGAAGGCCTATGTTTCGACGAGGATGATCCGGACTTCGCGCCCCCAACTAACACAGCGGACAATATCACCGTTGCTCAACGTTTGGCGAACAGCAATGTCGTTGACGGTGAGTACATTCTGAGGTCTTTGATCGTCCTCGCGTATAATGGACTACGTCCTAGTTCGCCTGTGGGCGACGTGCACGGATGTGCTTAAACGCTTGGCGACTGTGATTTTCGACCGTATACATACACGTGCGTCGAAATTCGTAGTAGCCCTAATAACAGAAAGTTTAGAGCATCACATCACGCCGCTTAAACTTTATTTTATCGCAATACATCGTGAGATAATCAGAGAATCGTTACTGCAAACGTCACGTATCATCGCGGTGTTTAGTAAATATTTGAAATACTCTAAATACTTCTCCAATATCTAATTTTAACTTTCAGTAATGGCAATTATATATTTTAGTTTTTTTTTTTTTGGAGGGTGGAGGGGAATTCAAGCTATGAGACTCTTGAGCAGAATCGCGTTTGGCGTGATTGTCTGATTATTTTCCAGCAGTATTTCAGTCGATATTTTGAATTAAGCTATTATTATTAAACGGAAATATGCAATAAGTAATTTAATTAAAAAGAACAAAATTGATAAAAATAGCGGTTTATCAAGGGCGATTTATCGTGAGCGAAATTCCAGTCCTCGCGTGAGATCGGAAACGTGATATCGGAATTCCTTGCGAAAATATTGTTACATTATTCCCTCTTTTTCTGTTTTCGTTTTCGATTAAATCATAAAATAGAGTATCAAAACATTATATTCTCTTGTATCCAGTATTGCAACTTATTATATCGCTTTATACTAGGAAAATTGTCTATCTAATCACTTGTAAGGCGCACAGAAGGCTGTTGTAGCCAGGTAATAAAGGCTGGTGCAGCTAGATAACGAAGAAAATACGAGTGATCAAAGTATCATGTCGAAACAATTCTCGATTTCGAGGAGAGAGCTTGAGAGGGGACAGAACTCTTATCTATCAATCTTTTCTGGCTTGCCTAATTTCCCACGTGGAGAAGCCCACCTTCTCTCCTCCTTTTTTCTTTCTCTTTCTTTCGCAACATCACGAATATACAAGAAATATTTATATTAGCACGTGTGACCGTGTTCACGGGCACACACGCACACACATACACGCTCACACATTCTTATGCATATATGTGGCCACGCGCCGTGCCGTTTCGGGCACGCGATGCGTGTGATATCACGTTCAGCTTGACGCGTGTAAATTCTGATACGACGTAGAATTTCTGCGCGTTCCCACGGGCTGACGGTCGAGCATATTGACGGGAACAATCGGCGCGTGATTACACAAATCGCACGCGCGGTTTCATTATATTCGATCATTAATCGACCGCGTTACATACATCGACGACGGCACGTCGACGGAAGTATTAAATTTGCAAAGCAAAATCTTTACGTAACGGCGAATCGGAATTTTCCTCGCGGCGTCGGTTTCTTCCAGATCGCGGCATCGTAACCTCGATTACGCTCGATGTCGAAGCTTCTTTATTAGATAAAATGTGGTTCCTCGCGCGAGGCGACGCAAGCATTTCAAAAAGAGAAACGTAGAAGCAGCGCGCCTGAGAGCAGTAAGAACGTCTCGAAGAGGCGCGTTTATTACGCCGGCGTTTTCCTGAGTTCTGTCCAGACGTACCTCATGTTTTTTTCGGTGCGAGATAAAATAAGCATTGACAAGCGTGATTCAGCGGAATCTTCCGTGAAATTCGGTTATCTCTGCGAAAGGGGTAAATTAAATGAAGGAGAGAGAGAAATCCGTTTTTATGAGAGTCGAGTGTGCAAGTCGGAGATTTCTCGATTTCTACCGTCACAATTGTAAGTTCTACATGCACGCACATGTAAATACATAACACGTCATAATGAAATATTCATTCTATTCGTCCGAGAAATTAGAATGGACGAGAAAAAAGGTAGAGACAATCAAATATCTTCGGGCTATTGTCAAGTTGGTCTGGAGAAACGATCGCGAATTTGAGCTCGCGGTGTCGGTTTACGTCGATGCGTGTCAATTCGCATGTTCTTTCTCTTTCTCCGCATTTTTCTCTTCCCTTTTTCGCGAGGTTCCTCCCACTCCTGCGCCGATGATTCTCGCGATGCTCTCTCGCGGGCATATGATCGCCGTTTAGAGACAAAAACGAGGACTCTTCTCGGAAGGATCGGGGTCTGCAGACGCGACGGCGCTCCTTATCGTCTCGCCCGCGACTCTATTATTATATTATACTAACACGCACACACGCGGCACGGCGCGAAGGGGCGGAAACTCGATCTACCGACAAAATTGGATCCACGCCGGCTATCGCCTTTCTTCCCGAGAACCCCGACGCGGTGAGCCGATGCTGGTAGTGTCGAGCATACGTCTCGCACGTGACTAATCATGTTGATAAAGACTATCCTTCGTTGCAATAGCAGACACCGTTGCCTCCCAAGAGTCGTGTTCGCCTTTCGCGAGTCGTCCTTGCGATTTTCGCCGCGAAAGATATAACGAAGAACACGCTGATACATTTAACACTGTAAACAATCGGTGGTCTGGAGATGAATTGTATGCAACGTAGTATCTCCTATTTTATATATTTCGCAAATGATTTTACAAAGTGACGATTTTCTCGGATATTAATAGTAGACATCGCTGTAAGTATCGAATGTCATGTAGATTGATTTCCTGTGTTTTACTCCTCGCAAATTAATCTTGATGTGTGATAACTCACGTTATCATGCGGCAGTTCTCTTCCATATCAACCACTCGGTTTCACTCGGTCGCGCGTTAGATGGCGATCAAGAAGCTTCTCTTCGAAAGAATTATCGCTCTGAGACACGCGTTGTGTGTGAAATAAAAAAATTAATTTCTATGTAATGTATACGCGGTTGTTTTTCGTGTAGACTGCATAAATGCAAATTACATTAAAATATGCGAAAAGGAGCAATTAAATTTCAACAATGTTGTTTGTTCTGGATATTAAATAATTAAATATAATGTAATGTTTAAAAGAGATAAATAGCACGAAACTTTCATTTCATTAAGTGACAGACTAGTAGATTCAACTTTCTGTGTGTAGGTAAGAATATAAATTCTGCGAATTCTAGAGAATTCGGTAAACTATGGGCCGGTTGTTCTCTTTCCAATTTCTTAGTAAGTTAACTGATAGTTAAATCATATATCTGTCTTTGTTTTTCCTTCGATTTAGACAGAGACAGACATATGATTTAACTATCAATTAATTTATCAAGAAGTTGAAACAACCGAACTTATAAGTTGTTTAGTGATTAACATTCCGAAATTTACATAGAGATTCTGAAAGTTAAAGAAAAATATAAATTTAAATTCATTTTTTGTTTTTTTATTTTTTAAATTAATTGAAGCCATACGTTCTTTAAACAATATTTATAGATTACTTATTATCATAGTAAGGGATATCCTATATATACACGGAAAAAAAGATTTAGTTAAATTAACCAAATATCTGGTCAAATATAAACGATCCAGAAATTCCGATTGAAGTAACCCAAATTCTGTTTAAGTCAACCAAAAATCTTGTTAACTTAAACAGAATTCGAGTTACTTCAGTCGGAATTTCTGGATCGTTCATATTCGACCAGATATTTGGTTAATTCAACCAAACCTTTTTTTTCGTGTAGTTTACATTGTCTGCACGTAAACGTAGAGTTTCACAATTTATGCGTAAACGCCTGAGGTCGATTTCCAATTTTCATGAGATTCAATGTCGTGAAATAACACTGCCTCATCTTCTCTCGATTTCACTTAATTCCTTTCTTTTCCAATCATAAGATACTCTCTGTTGACGACCTCTTTTAATAACCACACTGAGAGAAGAATTTAGTAAATATTATCAAAATTTGGCTACTATTATTAAATGATAGACGTAAATATAGCGGGCCAAAGCTATGGCAATACTTATTAATTAATTTAGTTCTGTAAAATAAATTACTTATTTGACAGAAGTAAAATTTATTTGCTTCCAGAATATATTTGGTAAATAAAACTTATTGAATAGTTGAGCAAAATAAGCGATTTTGTAGTAGTTACTAAATTTTTGGTAGGTTCAACCAACCATCTGTAATAATAGATATTGAAACGATGTAATAGCTGCAAATGAATGAATTTTTCGTTGTGCTGCAACAAAACATACTTATACTGGTAACAAAATAGAACTCGTACCTACTGAATTTTTTATTACATGGGATATAACAATTTCATAATAATTATCAAATATCTGCTCATAACTGTAATATATTTCATATTAAATATTTAACATTAAGTAACTATTACTAAATTATTTAATTGATGTTACTGTGAATGCAATTACGTCATATTTCCGATCTATTAAATATTTGATAATTATTATCATATTTAGTATTAGTTACTAAGGATTCAATGAATTTTTATAACTAAATGCAGTTTGTTATAGTTACTAGTCTTTTCTCTCAGTGCACGCTTCTTATTCGTCTTTTACGTTTTATCCTTCCGCAAAATCTCGCTTTTTGTCGTTTCGCGGGCGTCGATTTTCTTCCTTTACCTTGAAAAGAGAAATGTTTAATTACTTGAAAAGCTGTTTAATCACCTGAGAAAGAGAAACGGAAAGTAGTGGTGGAACATCGCGAAAGAGTGACCGAAGAGCCGAAACGCACGCGAGTTCCACTGTACACGTGCGTTACGGACGGGCGATTTTCAGTGTACGTGTACACGTGACTTTGATACACGAGTTTCGCGGTGCATCACGTAAGTGGTGCCTCTATTTTCAACACTATGTGTTACTCCACGAGCGACAGAAATGATATCTCAATAATCTCAATTCTGCTCTCCTCGTTCTTCCGTATTTTTCGCGTTCGAACAGGAGGATGAAACATTCGAGGGCGCAGATTGAGAAGAATTCGAAAGCGTCGCTCACCGCGTCCTCCAGGCAGAACGAGAAATCACGATGACGTCAAAATGATGTAAAAATGACGAGAGGACGACTGAGAAACTCAATCGCGATTCGATTGTTATTCCGATGTTATCGCGATTTTCCGTTTCATTTTTTGGGTCGTTTCGCTTCTGGTATCATCGTTCTTTCGAATTTCATCATCCGCCAAAGCTGTTGAACGATCGTGAGGAAATTTTCCGCCGCAAACAGGCCACCGAGTTTATCGGCGACCCCCTGCGTACGTAGACACGGCGACCTTTCAACTTTATCAGCGCCGTTTCTCGATAACGGTGACGAGTCATCAGTCATCAGCCCTGCTGCTGTTGTGCAGGGTGCGTTGCAAAAGCGCTGCGCACTATTAATAGCTCGTTATTACATGTTAAAGTGATTATCTTTGTGCGCCCGAGTCATCGCGGATGCACCTTTGCGTCGCTCGCGCGACATTCGACATAACTGGGTGGTCTGTTATCGATTATGTAGACGATCGTCGCCCATGACACGCGATACCGGAGCTTCTACGAAGTATTCGCTCACCGATAATGATTCGATCGTGTTTCTCCGCGACGCGATGCGACTTGTGAATCCACTTGTAGTCTTTGCGGAATTTGTATTTTCTAGGACGTAATCTCGTGGGATTCGACGCGACTAGAAGAATTGCTATTCGAATGAAATACATTTGAGTACTTTCTAAAGATTTCTCGGAGTGAAATCTTTCAATCAAAACGAACGGAAATTCACTCGAAGCGGCAATGAAAATATCGCCACTCGAAGTCGCAATAATTGAACGTTGAACTCAAACTATAGGATCATGTATTAACATTTTTGCAGTTACTTGAAACTTGTGAGATACCCAGATTTAAATTTAGACCGATATCAACAGTCATCATATGAAACTTGTCTTGTATGAGATACTCAGATTTTTATTCAGAATTATTTTTTCAGTCGTATTATGATATATATTATATTTGTATCCGTAATCGCGCGGTTTAACTAATGGATTCTTATTTAACTCTGAATTCAGGTCTGAATATTCACGTGGGACAAGTTTCAAATAACGACTATCAATAGAACAGAAAATCGCATGTAAAAATGACGAGAAAACGATCGAATCGTGATTGAAAAGTTAATTTTTTCGTCATTTTGACATCATTTTGACGTTATCGTAATTTTTGGTTGTTCTTGGGTACGTGTCTATATTAATAATCTATATTAATTACTCGAAATTTATTTCAAGAGTAAGATACTCATATTCAAGTTTAGAGTTAAATGTAAGTTTTTAGAATCGCGCTAGCAAATATAATATCATATATCACATGTTTCAACTGGAAAATTCGGAGTTTCTAAATTCTAAGAGATCAGAGATCTAACTCTAAACTCAAAACTGAATATTCCACGCGAGACAAGTGCTGAGTAACGACTCTATTGATACAGGCCTAAATCTATCATTCTCAATCTGTACAAGTGAAGGTTCTGTGACATTTAATCAATTAGAGTGAATTGTCCCGATGACGTAGCGTGATTCTTAACATGTTACGCAACTATTATTAGGTTCTTGTAATTGTATACTCATTATTGATCTATTATTCGTCGCTTAATCAACACCAATGTCCAGGGAACGCTTAAAAAGAATATTAGTAACCTAATTATACTGCGCTTTTTACTTGGTTATCATACCAATCTGTATACATCGGATGCGCTCTGCAGTCTCGAATGAAAATGCTCATTATACCTTCAGAGTGGTAAAATTCAGTGTGAGTGAAAAGTCGCTCGACTTCGAGTGATTCGGCTGTCGCTCTGCTTCTTGAGTGGAATTTTACTCGGAGAAATTCAAGAGAGAGCACCTCCGTCGGGATTATCTTATTTACACGAAAATGTAGTTTACGAAACGTATTATTAATTAATCGCTCAGCCGAACTGTTCTCGAACTCGGCTTCTCTTTTTTCGGCATTTTATTTTTGTCTTACCGGCTGAACAAGGAGAATCACAATTAATGATATACGCGGCGCCCCTCGTTATCTCAGGCGTGGTTCGTCGGGTGGTTCTTGAGAACCGCTGCGTCGCGGCGAGTAAAATATCTGACGGCGAACGTGGCCGGAGTATGAGCGCGTTAGAGTATGAATCAAACCTAATGTATCTCCCTCTCTCCAAGATGCCGCCTTTGTTCGAGTATGTCAAACTCGTTACCGGCGTGATCCACTTAATGACGAGCGCAACGGAGGCGTCGCTAGGTATGTGCAGCGCAATGTCAAGTCCGCGCTCGACACATTGGATGACACGTTACACGGTCATTTGGCGCGCGGGCGATTTACCGTTTCATTGATGAACGCATCGGCGATGATGCGCGCGACCGTCGTTCACGATGCGCCCCCCGGAAAAATGCAGCCCAATTTCAGGAGATCATGCGTACCATTAAAAAAAAGAAAATAAATGAGAAAAGGAAACGCTGAAGGTTCTATTTTTGCGAACTACCCGAAAGCGCAATCGGATTATCGAGTAAGAGCAGTGCGACGGCGAAAATAACAAGAAGGTCAAAGAAGTCTTAACAACAATCTGATTCGTCCTAATCAAGCTTGACTTTCCGAGAGTTCTTTTATCTGTCTCTTCGCTCGGTGGGATTTAAAGCGGAGTCACGCGTGCGGCTCCACGAGAGAGAGAGAAAGAGAGAGAGAGAGAGAGGGGGGGGAAG